>NC_056472.1:32221585-32325696 GCF_008729295.1 Plectropomus leopardus | reverse complement strand
GAGAGAGAGAGAGAGGGGAAAGAAGTTTTTCAGGAATATTGAATCATGCCATGAGAAGAGCCGGTCTGGCCGCGGGGCTCTGCTGCTTGTGGTTTTTGGGAGAGCGGGGGCTGCATTGTGTTGCTCTGAAGTGACATGTAGTCTCTTCCAAAGCGTAACGGTCAGAGATGGGAGGAGTACGAAAGTAAAGGAGGCAGGAATGAAGGTGAAAAAGAGGCAAATATACTGCAAGCTTCTGTTCACGTTAGCTGCTAAGTTTGCACTGTTCATCAGGCGGATTTCTATCACAGATTTGCACAAAACTTAAGCAAATTTTTCAGAATGTCGATAAAACACAATCGTGAGATGACTGTGTTTCTGAGTGATGTTATGTGACTTCTTCTCTGGCAATAACATCCAAGTAACCATGGTGATGGATGTTCAAAACATTAGCAGCTTTATTTGTATTGCAGACACCAAACTAGCCGCCATTATTTTCAATTTTAAGGCCACGTAGGCGTGTTACGTGAGCTATAATTAAAAGGTGAGCCCCAATGAGGGATTTTTGGAAGCTGATAGTCCACGATCGCGTCACAGATTGTGGATTCAAAATTTCCGGATGATTCGCTCAACTTTCTCAGAGTTATGTGATGCAATAACATCTGCATCATGAGCATGAGCTCATAGCCACAGCATCATGTGACCTAGAAAAGACGAAAAGAAGTGTTTGCACTGCAGTTTTGCCAAATATAGCTTTTTCGAATCGTCTGAAATACCGCCTCATGAAAGCGTGAAATTTTTGGTGATAAATGGGAGTTTTTTCGAATCTGAGGTGTTTTCATGAGGCATATTTGACATTTGCAATTTCAAATTGCACAGTGTGAAGGTTAATGGAAACCCGCCTAACGTTATGAAGCAGTGAAAGATGTATTTAGTTACTTTGAAAAAAAAAAAAAATTCTAATGTGATACATTAAACTCTTTCTTAAAGCAACATTATTTACTTTATGTTTACTGCTGAGTCTCATTCCCACGTCATCGCAGTCAGATGTTTTGGTGCTTCGGTCCGACCATCTACCGAATGGGTCAATATTGGACGACTAAAAGCTGCATAATGATGCTTTAAGAGGAAGTATTATCAGCTAAATATACTTAGAAAATTAATATTAAAAGTACTCATCAAGCATAGGACCCTTTGGGTGTTTTTTAATTAGTTAGTGTAATATTACTGTTCTTATTAATATGAAAGATGTATTAGCTTTTAAGCAGCAATATACAAAAGTTTGAGTCAGTTGTACCATTATCTATACTGGATTATTTAATGACCTCTTTTAACATGTTCATATAGTGTTTTTACATGCTACAAGACGTATTTAATGCTACAAAACAGGCATACCAAATGAGGCAAAGGTGTAATGTTACCTCAAAGCCATTTTATGGCCAAAAGGATATTTTTATACAGAAAAAAAACTTCTAAGTATGTAATTTTGATGAACAGAGATGTATATTAAGGGGTTTAATCAGTGCCAGGAGAGGAACTTTAATGTATAATATGAATCATATTTCATAAGATCACCATATGTTTTGTCAGTCGAGTCTTGTACGTATTAGCAACTGTCATCAACAAATAGATAAGCACAAATAAAAGTTTAAATTGACCTAAATGTAAATAATAAAGTTAAATACAGAACCACATTGTGAGTAAAAGGCTTCAAATAAGCCAATGAAAACTGTCCTTATCCAAGAAACCAAAATCATCTCTTCAAATTTCCTAAAAAGATGTCCATTATGTTTATGTTTTGGTGTTATTATAGCACATTAAAAAAAGGAGAAGGAGGAGTTCGGGGTGTTTTAGGGCAAACTAAGCATTCATATTACTCTGTTTCTTATAAGCAGTCGATGCTTTCTTTTAACCATGACCACAGTCTTTCCCTTCCCTTAACCAAGTCGTTTTTATCCCTAAAACTAACCAAACGTTAACCATAGAGGTGACAGGTCAGGAAACAGGCTCATGAATCATTTTGTGAAGTAAAAAAAAACAGCGTTGTCGTGTCAATTTGGGCTCAGAAAGGTCACACTGGTCATTTTGTCAGGCAGTGACGAACTTTTCTGTCATTCAGTTTGGAGGATTTTTTGGCCGGTGACACGCAGGGGTTGGTTACATTTCTCGGTAATTTTCCCCGCGGTGTAAGCCGACCCCACATGACATATGACTAATGCTCCCTGTTTTTCAGTTTTTAATCATATTTACCCACAGGAGTCAATGAGTTTAATGATTTTCACCTGGGTTTTTATTCTCCCCACGCACCCAAACATTGTGCGTAAGAAGACACAGATTACCCACAAGTCATCTTGCCATGCTGGAAATGCTTCCAGTCAGAAAGTTTATACAAAATGGGTCGATAATTATGTACCAGGGTCCAGATTTTGCTCTAGTTAATTACAGATTTATTAGTCTAGCCTGAAATATTAAGTTTCTGAAATCAGATTTTCAGAAGAATTTCTTTATGTAAACCAAAAATATCGAGTCTCACTTTAACAAATACCTGCAGCGAAGACAGTAAGAGACAGTATGTGCTGATTAACAGGCTGTGACAGACAGCAGAGGTCAAAGGGCACGAGGCAAACACACACAGGAAGTGAAGGGCGGCTGGGGCTGAAGAAAGGGTGGGTGATATATCGAATATTCTCGATGTATCGCGGCTTCTTTCACATGCAATATATAAAATGACTTAACCACCATCATGACACTCACGTCAGCGTTTGCATTCTCTCGCTCTCTATCACACACACACACACACACACACACACACACACACACACAAAAGCAAAAGCTCCAGACTGTGTATTTATTGTCTATTTAGCGGCAATTTGCTACCATGAAGCACCACTGCAACCTGGACTATTGATGTATTAACTGGAGAGCTGTTGTTTTTTTCTTGCTTGCAGAGTGAAAAAATACATTTAAATATGCTGCAATAACAGTCTAACCCAGTGAGGGTCAGTGTGAGCAGGTGAAGAGTGTATTTCTGTATTTGCAGAGCTCAGATCACAAGTATTAAGTCACAATTTGCAGCCATTGCACAGCAGTGTGACTTGCAAGTATTAGTAATGTACAGAGAGCTGTTAGTTTGATTCCAGCTCGCAGTGGATGAATCCTCACGGTTAAAGGCGCTGCGGTAACCGTTTATCTGCTCACACTAACACATTAACACCTTTTCATCCAAAACCCTCACATGTTGCCATTTTGCAGCGGACTTCCGTGTCTGCGTATTACGCTGCAGGTATCTTCCTGCATCTGCTGGTGATATTCGAGGATGCCGCTACAGTAATGTCAACACAAGCACATGGTGGCATTACGCTGCATGTTATTATGTTTAGGCATCAAAAACACATGGCAACCAACACCAGGACGTCAACAAAAGCACACACTGCAACAGATAATTAGGATCAGGGGAAGGAGGCACATGGTAAGATGTAGGTAAAAAAACATCACATTCAGACAGGAAGCAAACACCAGACTCCAGCATGAAAGTCCAGGGTCTGTTGGACACATCCGTCACCCCTACTTCCTGCCCTATGGCGCCCTCGGGCTCCTTATATCACATCTTTACACCCCGAACTCCTCCATCTTTACTGCGTCTACTTATGAGTTTTAGGTATCCTTCTGGTCAGGACTCTGACTCTGCTCTGGACTCCTGCACGAGAGTCGGTTTAAGCGCACTTGCGCTCTATATATTACATGGTTACCGTCAGCATTTTAACTTGATGCTGTCCTTCAGCGTTTCAAGCGCACGTGACTGATTTCATTTGGCTGCGTTCTCATGTGACGCTGCCTCGTGCGTGTTGCACGTGGACGCGCCCGGTTCCTTCCAGACGTCCATCAGCGTACAGTATCAACGCCACTTTTTCTGTCCGAGCACGTTATCATCTGACGCCATCCTGCTGCGTTCCAGTTGGACGTGGAAGGTGGTTTTTGGCGTCATGCTCGTACGCTGAAAGCACTGACAGAGCGGCGCTATTTGCAGAGTTCGGAGTGAGAACGGGCTGGAGAAGGAGGTAGAGGACAAGGGGAGGTGGGAGCTCCTGGCATCCACCAGTTCAGGGCTGATTTGGATGTGGAGTCATGTTGGCTTGGCAGAGGCCCACTTCATTAGTGTCCTGATGCATTAGAAGTGAGGAGAGCGGGAGGCGGAGGAAGGAGGACGTATAGTGGGGTAGAAGAAGAGAAGGGAAAGAGGGAGAAAGGTAAAGACGAGTGCGAGCACAGAAGACGGAGGATGACCAGCTGAAGGAAGAGATACAGTCTGAAGGAGCCGACCAGGCCTGTGTGTTTGGCTCTGCTCTCTAACATCATCATTAGTGCGTGAGGGAGACCAGACCCGCCATCGTTGCATCATGCGTGTGTGTGTGTGTGGCGATTGATCCAAGAGTCCTTGCTGTCAGCCCAAATCAGCGCAGAAATGATGAAGGGGGTCTGTGGGTGGAGGTGGGGAGACGCTAGGTTTCGCAATCCCCCTCAATTTAGTTATTAAGTGTCTCAGTAAGTTTGTATGGGGGATGTTTGTGGCTGTGTGGTCCTCATTAGGGCAGGGGCTACATATCTGTGTTTTTCTGTCTCTCACTTTTTGTTCTCCAGCATTACAGCCTTCTTCTGAATATCTAAAACCGTCACTTTGCGGGAAAGAGTGGGGGGAGGGAAAGAGAAAAATGACAAAAAAAGGAAAAGGAATTCCTGTAAATTGGTCATTCCACCCCCCGAAAATAAAGCCCCTGCGAATGAAATAGGAGCAATTTCATGGTCTGGCCTGCCCTCGATATTATTTAAGTAATACCCTGTTATTATTCAAGAGAAGGGAGAGAAAAGCGAATGACTATTATCTTTATGTGGGTCCTTTAATTTTAATGCGCCACAGATTTATAGCTGGGCATTCCAGTGGGGAGGCCCCTCCCTGCTCTTAAAGCGAGCGGGCGGGACACGACCGCAACGCTCTCACAACAGCAACTACCTTCTGACAAACAACCAAAGTCCCCACTTTCCCTCCCAACACATCATCCTGCCCTCCTCCGCTGCTGTCAGACAGCCCTCGGCCTCCTGACAGCCGGGGGACCCCTCGCCGACGGTCACAGCTCCAACACACACATTTATACACCCTCACCGAGTCTCATTTTTCTCTATAATGTCATTAAAAAATCCTGCTGAAAACCTCTTAAACACGGAGCAGCTTGTGCCAAACTGTCATTATCTGGATTACTGAAAAATCTGAGTTGATTAACCCTTTAAAGTCTGCAACAGAAATGGTCCACCAGCTGTATTATTGCTTATCGTGATGGTATTTCTTAGTATCTTTAAGTCCTTCACATCCCTAAAATCTGTACAACCTAAGCTAAAAGGTCATTTAAGTCAATAAACCATAATTATTGATGAAAATATTGAAATTGAGGCACTAAAAAAATACAAAAATTGGCCGTGTTTTCCATCAGATTTTACGAATTAAAAACTAAAAACATACTGATCAAAAAAAAAAATTAAAAATTGGGAGTGTTTTTTTCAAAATCATTGGGGAAAAAGGGCAAGGAGCAACTTCATGAGAAATGTTTCACTAATTGTGAGAAATTTGTACATTTAGACATTTATATTTAAAAAGCTAGAGGAAAATGTCTAGGGGAAAAAATATAAGCTATTTATAACGAATTTTTTACTGTTAATTTAACACATAAACAATTTCCTTATCAGGGCAACTTTTTCTCCAATTTTAGCATTTTTTCTTCTCTTCCACTATCAAACTAGAAGCACAGCAGTTGTTACTAATCTCATCCAAAGCGATGACTTTTCTTTGTCCTCTCTCCACCCTCGGAGCTGAGTGGGTGTTGAGTGGGGCTGGTTAAATAGTGATGGGGTGTCATAAGTTTGTAAATAAGAGACTTCCTGGCAGACAGGTGGTTGGCGTTTTACTGGAGCTAATCTTACACACATTAGGTCAAAGGTATACCGAGGACGCGGAGCAGTTAGCATGCCGGCCTCGGAGCTGGTTAATCGACCGTGACGCTCTGTGAGCTGTGAAACACTTGTTCTCACCGTCCGTGCAGCTCTGGCTACTGTGTGCCGGAGCTGCAGACTGGTCACTGGTGGTTTCAACGATGTGTTGCATCATACACGTTACTGTATACTGTTAGTACAGATTATACTCAGGAAATATTATGTTATGAAGTATGCATCAAAAGTGCAGGACACACATCAGTTAACACGCATCAGAAAAACTCAGTTTGCTTTGCTCAGGGGCCACTTTTGCAAAATGACAGGAGGCCGGGGGCCCAGCAGCCCCACACGTTTCTAGGATTTTAGGATGTCTCTAAGATTTAAGGGCATTTCTCAAATTTTATGACATTTCTAGGATTTTAGGACATGTCTCAAATTTCAGGACATTTCTAGGATTTCAGAACTTTCTTATGATTTTTCGACATTTCTGAGATTTTAGGACATTTCTCAGATTTCAGGACATTTTTCGGATTTTAGGACATGTCTCAGATTTTAGGATGTTTCCAGAACTTCAGAATGTTTTTAGGATTTTAGTAAATTTCTTGTATTCTAGGACATTCTAGGCTTTTAGGACGTCTCTAGGATTTCAAAGTGTTTCTATTATTAAGGACATTCGAGGATTTAGGGACATTTTTAGGATTGTAGGACATTAATAGGATTTTAGGATGTTTCAAGGATTTCAGGACATTTCAGAGATTTTAGGAAGTTTCTAGTGTTTCAGGATATTAGGAGCTTAGCTAGGATGGGGGATCCTTTCCTGGCACTTATTTGATCAATAAAATATAAAATGCGACCATAGTCGGGGCTAGATTTGGTCTGTGGGCCATAAGTTGTCATTTCATCTTTAAAAATATATATATATTCCTGCTGCAGTCTTGTTCAGGGGTCACTGTGCCCCATTAATCAATCAGCTTTTCTGTCTTTCCCGTCAGGCGCTTCACAGGCCACCCCCGGCCCCGATGAAGGAGCACCGCCTGTCTCCGATGCGCGAGGAGCAGTTATCTGCCCCCATGAACGAGGAGGGGGCACCGAATGTGGGAGCGGGAGCTGCAGGCGGATGTCCACCTGGCTCTGTTGGCAGCGCCGGCAGCAACAAGAAGCCACGATCACGCACCAAGGTACAGTGTTATTCATCATCAGGACCCGTAAACAGGGACCATACGGTCATGAAAAACCTGGAAAAGTCATTTGCAAATAGCCATTTTCAGGCCTGGAAAAGGTTTGGAAAACTAAATAAACCCTACAAGTTTTAGAAATGGTCGTTGAATTAACACACCTGTAAAATAACACTTGATGTTATTTTACGATGACAATGATACCTGATGTTATTTTTGGCATGTTTTCTTTTAAATTAACCAAGAACATCTATAAAAAAATTTTTAAAAATCTTTTAAAATCGACAAAAAGTTTTAATAAAAAAAAGCCACATTTTTTTAAAGAAAGAAAAAGCTCTTTAAGAATCCCTGAAAATTAAAAAAAGAAAAAAAAAGTCCAAAATGTTTTCTCTAAAAACTGCAAATTATTTTCAAAGACAAATAAATTGCTAAAAATGTTTTCTTTAAGAATCTCCAAACATTTTCTTTTTTTTAAACTCTGCCGTTTAAAGTTGCATGTCAAAATATAGTGAGCATGTAAGTACCTCATCATGATTTGATGTGCCTGTCACTTTTTGGACCATGTCCTCTGCTCTCATTGGTAACCGACAGTCCCCGAGTTATATTAAAATATTCAGTTCTAATCCTGCTCTGTATAATAATATATATGTTAAAAAGCAATCATATACTAATGAAAAATAACCGATAAGGAGTTTCGATGGTCATTTCAGAGAATTTACAGTCTTGAAAATTTACCTCAAAGTCATGAAAAAGTCATGGAAATTTATTGATAAAAATAAGTCTGAACCCACTTTCTGTTATTTGTTAGCAGCTGGTTTAATTATCGTTCTGTCTTTTCTAGATCTCCCTGGAGGCCCTGGGTATCCTGCAGAGCTTCATCCAGGATGTGGGCCTGTACCCGGACCAGGAGGCCATCCACACCCTGTCAGCTCAGCTCGACCTGCCCAAACACACCATCATCAAGTTCTTCCAGAACCAGCGCTACCACGTCAAGCACCACGGCCGCCTCAAGGAGCTGAGCGAGGGGGCCGCCGCCAGCGGAGGCGTGGACGTCAGCGAATACAGAGAGGAGGAGCTACTTTCGGGCTCCGAGGACCCGGAGTCCAGCGAGGACGGAGCCGAGGAGATCTACCAGTCCGCAGAGGGGAATGGTGGGAGCGCAGGGGGGCTGAACCAGCCGCCTGCCTCCTCTGGATCCAACTCCAGCTCCGGCCAGTCGTCCTCAGGGACCAACACCGCTCAGGAGGACGGAAAGGACAAGGGGCACGGCCGGCCCGGTGGCCCTCTGGGCCCCGGCAGCTCCTCATCCAGTCCCAGAGAGCAGGCTGAGTACCAGAGGTAGAGACTGACTCACAGAGAGGAGAGGACAGAGAGGGAGAGAGCAGGAAAGGTCTGTGCTGATGAAGTGAGGAGCTGGTCATGAACTGATGGAGGATGGCTGCATACAAACTGTGTGAGAGGTGAAGAGACCATCAGGCTGAAACACTGTACATCTCAGAGAACGACTCTTTATAGTGACAGACGGACATCTGTGAGCGCCTGATGTGTGGAGTGAAATTACCTCAGCAAAGAGACAGCATGTGCTACGACACAGCAGCCATCGTCTAACTGTGAAAGACAGTTTTCCCCAAAAATCATTTAGATAATCACTCACAAACTGTCATTAACAGGTAATCTACTGCTGCTCACGCCCGTCGACAAATTTCTCCTAATCAGCCAATCGCAAGAAAAGACACTCCAAGGAGGCGGGATTTCACCTGAAAAAAATCCCGTCTGTCTTCTCTGAAGTCTGAGCACAGTCGCATTATTCATACTTCCTTCATCAGTGATACTCAACGTACGGACCCGATACAGTGCCAGGTGGCCCCCCGACCATTTTCTAATTCACAGTAAAAACAGAGTGATTGACACTGGGAATTTTTTTTGGACTTTTAGAAAACATAAGGTGCATAAATCAGCATCAAAATAGAGCTTGTTTATCAAAAAAAGCTCCAGTGGAGGATCCACCGCATCCCCTGACAGAGGTCCTAGCTAAGACCCTCATGTCCTAAAAACGCCATGAAATCAGAGAAACGTCCTAAAAGTTGAGTCTAAATCCTAGAAGTGTTGTAAGGCCTAGAAACATGTTTAAATCCTAAAAATGTCATCAAGTTCTTGAAACATCCTAAAATCCAAGAATTTTCCTAAAATAAGGCCCTTAAATCCTAGAAACAACCTGAAATCCTAGAAATGTCTGAAAATCTGAATAAAGTCCTTAAATCTGAACGAAAAAAAAAATCCTAGAAATTTCTTCTCTGTCCTGAAGTCCTTGAAACATCTTTAAATCCTAAATTATCATTTAGTCATTGAAACATCTTAAAATCCAAGAAAATTCCTTAAGTCTGTAAAAGGTCCTTAAATCCAAGTAACATCTCCAAATCCTAGAAATATCCTAAAATCAGAGAAATGTCCTAAAATTTGAGTAAGGTGCTGAAATCCTAGAAACGTTGTAAGGCCTAGAAATGTCCTTAAATCCTAAATTGTCATTTCGTCCTTGAAACATCCAAAAATCCAAGAAAAGTCCACAAAAGGTCCTGAAATTGTGTAAATTCCCGCAATCCTAGAAATGTCCTAAAATTCAAACAAGGTCCTTCAATCCAAAATCTTAGAAACATCCTCAAATCTGACAAAGTCCTCAAAAGGTCTAAATCAGAGTAACGTCCTAAAATCCTTAAAATGTCCTAAAATCCTAAACATGTCTTAATATCATACAAACATGTATGGGGCTGCTGTGACTGGCCCCTGGCCTCCTGTCATTTTGCAAAAGTGTCCCCCAAAGTAAAGCGAGTTGAGTGTCCCTGCTCCACGTGCTGGGCTGGATTCCCCCTGCTGAGGGACCGTCATAAACTGGATTCTGGGGGCCTCTGAGGCCTCGACAATCTTATAAATCCTCAGGACTCACACTGACGTTGCTAATGCTGTTTGCTGCCTGAGAATGTGGACAAACGGCACAAAACTGTTCAACCACGAACTTCAATTCATTGTGAAAAAAAAAAAAAAAAAAGGAACCGACCACCACGACAACCTGCCCTCGCCTCACCGCCACACTCCAGAATCACCACAGGGCCCATCGAGCACTTCCTGTTCACACCGACATTATGTGGATGTGATGATCTCCTCCCTCCGTCCGTCTCTCACAAAACAAGTGTGAGGTTTAAAAATGACAGTGGACAGTTTGGCGGGAGGACATCAGGGAGGATGTGGCGCGGAGGGACACTCGAGGTACTCTTGATCCCTTCCTGGCACCGCCCCGCGTACGTGCGGCGAGAAAAAAATGTCAAGAAAAGGAAGGACAGAGCGGAGATTCAGCAACCAAACAATCAGTCACTTTATGTGCGGTAGTCCTCCCCTTCCACTCTTCCTCTCCGCCTCACTCTCCCCCTCTTTCCCGCTCTCTAATTGGTGCCCACAGTCTTGTGTTTCACCACACCTACCCGCACTTAAACTTCACCAACCCTATTTATTGCTATCTTTATCCATGATTATTATTATCATTATTGTTATTATTGTTGTTATTATGGTTAGAATTGCTGTCATCGTGTGCTATTTTTAGTTTTTATTTCCATGGTTTTTAAATATTGCTTTTCGGAGCTGGGCGGTGGTTTGGGAAACAAGAGACATTAAGAGTGCTCTGCCCTGAAAGAAAGAAAGAAAGAAAGAAAGAAAGAAAGAAAGAAAGAAAGAAAGAAAGAAAGAGAAAGAAAATAAAATGAAGCAAGTTACTGAGTGTTATTGGGTGAATAAAAAGGCCTGTCATGTTGTATTATGCCATTTTTTTTAGTGTTTCCCAAAAATAATAAGTGAGTTAAATAAGAAAGCGAAACTGTGCGATTTTGCTGCAGTTGATGACAATCTACTTTTTTGAGCCATGTGGCAGGTTCGACTCTGTTCTTCACTTTTGATGTCTGTAAATACCCGACACGGGATAAATTGTTATTGATATACTTTTATTTTTGCTGAGTGACTTTAAGTGTTTGAGCCAGTTTGGAGTATCAGAAGAGTGCTGTTGTTTTGTTTTTTTCCTTTTTGGACAACTCAGTGAAATCAGTTTCATTGTGCCGGACGAATTCAATCACGAGAGTATTTAAAAACAAGTCAAACTGTTTTGTTTTTTTTTGCTTGGTGTCAGTTGTGTACAAGTATACAGTATGTATAAAAAAATATCTGCGAATGGATAGTGTCCATGTTGTTTGACTATCCTGATCGGCTGCTACACTCCAACAGACGACCTGCCTTTTAATGACGACGTCGACTCCAATCACTGCGTATGATGATATTGTGCTTTTCTGTATGACAGGAATCAGGGTTAGACTCAAATGCAGTTCCAATGAAATCTTAGTTCATCAACGTTGAAGTGAATTAAAATTTGTGAATTCAAAAGAATTGTCTGTTTTTATTTCAATGACATTATTACATTTGTACTCAAAGACACAAATATTGTGGCTGAGCCTCCCTCTAAGCTTATTAAATGCAGGGAAAATCATTGAAAGTTTTGGAAAAGTTGAGTAATGAAATTGTTTCAGTAATCTTCCATAGACTTCTAAGTAATGTAACTACATTATGCATCCAGACGTCAGGGTCCCCATTTTAATGGACAACAATTCAGAACTTTTCCATGACTTCTTCTTTTCTTCTACTTTTTCTACTTTTCAAGGACCCAAAATCATTTTCTTTTCTAGCTTCACCTCCCTCTTTCAAACCTTATCCCACATGATGTGTTCAAGGACCGTCAGACATTTGAAAATTCAACAATAATTTCTGTTTCTGGCTGTTTTAATTTCATTTTGGCATTTTTTTCAAAAAAACATGCCTTTCAAAAATTTAAGGAAAAAAAAAACAAAATATTGAAGCTTTCTATAAAAACTGCCAAGAAAATTTAATGGAGAAAAAGCCAAACATTTTAAAAGAAGAAAAACAATCTGCAAAACTTTTAAAAGAAAAAAAGCCTTCAAAACATGTTAAAAAAAATTAAGAAAAATAAATAAATCTCAATTTTTTAAATATGTTCTCTATAAAAATTGCCAAAAAAGTGTTCAGGTTTCTGTAAAAACTGCCAAACATAAGGTTTTTTTTAGTTTAAGCAATAGCCTGAGAGACATGGGAGGAGGAATATCGTGGCGCTGGTTAGACAGAAGGAAGTTTACCATAGTTCATCGATATATACCACACACTTTGTTTTGATGCAAATTTTTTGAGGGTTTACCTGCAGTCGAAAAACCGATGAGCGCACATTATTTGTGGTGAAAAAGAAATAACAGTCTCGCTCTTTATCTTGCTCTCTACATTTACATGAACCCGGCGTCACAGCACGGCATGACAAGAGGGGAAAGCGCTGTGCAGCTCACTTCACTCAGCACCGACGTTAAACTGGGCTGATCAGACAGGACGCGGCGCTGCTCTGAGGCTGGCTGCGATCTGCACTGATTTCATCATCCGCTCTGTTTTCTCTGCATGTGAATCTATCAAGAAAACACACTAATAATTCATTAAAAATGATATGAAGGATATATTATGTACGATATGATATGAATGATCTGATTCTGATAACTAATAAAATATGCACCCCGTGCTTGCCAAACATGACCGGTGAATTTAAGAAACTACAAAGACAACCGAAACATGACGAACGGAGCAGCAGCCCATCAGTCAGGAACCACGCCGCAGCTTTCAAATCAACTTCAGTAAACAAGAGAAATAAAATAGCTCATCTGACAGGCTAACTCAGGAAAATCACCTGCAAAGGCATCACACACACACACGCACACACGCACAAACACACACACAAACACACACACACACACACACACACACACACACACACACACACACACACACACACACAAAACGTTTGACCCAACCCCTAGCGGCCAGGTTTAAACACCAAGATTGTTCTGCCCTGTCGCACCTCATCAGAGTTGAGACTATTTAGAGAGGCAATTGAAGCGAATTGAAGCGTGTGTGTGTGTGTGTGTGTGTGTGTGTGTGTGTGTGTGTGTGTGTGCGCGTGTGTGTTGTGCTCCTTCAGTAAACAATAGAGCCTAAATGTCGGTGATGAGCTGGAGGGTCGAGGTCGTCCTGCAGAAACGTTTTTCACTCAGCTTGTCTTCTCTGACTGAAGACAATCAGCTCACGCTGTGTCTCTGCCGCGGACGGATAATTACACCTGCTGAGACACACCGATGTCTCTCCACCCCCCCCCGAAAACAGCCCGTCTGTCCGTCTCCTGGCTGCATGCTTACAAGGCTAACGAGGCTAGAACTGAGCTGACGAAGCTACCCGCAAAAAAATCTGCAAAAATATGGCAAAATTCTTCCATTAATGAGCAGTTTAAAAAATATACTGTAAAATACTGTAAATATCTATACTTTTTGGAACTAATCTGAGCTATAAACCTCAAATTCTACTTTTACAAATGTAACTGTAATATACTCGTACTGTTTACGGCACAATTTATTACAGTGAAAATTGCTGTAAAAATATATCAAAATTCAAAAAGTAAAATGGTGTCATGAATGTAACTATAATTGACTGTTAAAGTAATTTATGGTAGTGAGACTGAAAATAACAGTAAGATGCTGGCAACTACAGCTGCCAGCCATTTACTTAGTAAAACGGTACATTACTGTCAGAATTTGACCGTACTTTTACAGCAACAAATGTCCCCTTAAAACTAAGATACCATAAAACACCTTAAACCTAGATGCTTTTTTTAAAAATCAATTTTGCACTATAAACCTCCAATTCTACAGTAAAAAAGAGTTATGTATTTACTGTTGTATTCAGGTAATTTACAGTATGTCACTGTAAAATATCAGTAAGATGCTGGAAACTACAGTTGCCGGTAGTTTACCGTGATTTTACAGAAAGGTTTGCTACAGTGTACACGAAGAATTAAAGACAAATGAAAATAATTCACTGGTGCTTCTTGAAACGGAGCAGCTGTTCATTTTATTGCAGCAGTTGATATTTTCATTATCCAGCGAACAGAAACTTGTCATCTATTTCTCCTCTGCAGCATGAATCATTCTTCTCTGAGAGTTTATGTTAAGTCTTCCAAGTTAACCTTGGAATGACTCGTTTCAGGATCTTCAAAGGCTTCCAGACTGTTTCGGAGCGCCTTGTCTTTTGAACAATGTTGTTCATTGTGTATAAACTTGAATAGGGCTTGGCTCGAGGGAGTAGGAGGGGGGCCGAGTCAAATACGTGGCCACAGGAACCAAATATTGCTTCATTTGTACATGTACGCAATCAAAGAAAACCAGCGATGGAAAAAAAAAGCACTGCCCAAGAGGCTGTTTGGGTGGAATTTACTGGAAATTGTGGATGACAATGCAGCTTCCTGTGTTTACATAGTGAAAGAATACTTTTTAAAAGCACTATTACCAAAGACGGGTGCTATGGATGTTCCAGGAAATTAAAAAAATAAACTCCTACACAGCCAACTCACAAATGTCAATGTGCAGAGCTCTCATTTAAACTAATCAACCTCAAACCAAGTAAAGGAGAAAATTATACAAGATAAAGCATGAAAGTGCGAACGGTGATGATATTCAAAAACTGACAATCCTTCAGCAAGCAAACTGGACTCAGAGTTGTCTTACTACAGGAGGCCTCTCTGGATGCTCCAGGAAATTAAAAAAATCAAACTGTCGCCTGGCCTCCTCGAAACTGATAAACACTAAGACGCACATTTTCCTTTTGATGGTCCAAGCTCATCAGTTTCAAACCCACCAACAAATATTATGCAAAATCAGGCTTTTAAAGGGAGAACAGCTTCATCTGAATGGAAATGCTTTTCTCACCCGCATAATCTTTTGCCAGCAAACAGAACTGAATGTTCTGATTAAGAAGTTATTTCCTCACAATGATGACATTTGTTCCAGTAATAATATCTGTGTTGCCTGTCTGTGCTTCTTCTTCCCTGGACTCCTTGTCATGGCTGTTACTAATATGCATATTAAGACTGTAAATGTTGTTGTGAGAACAATGCAAGAATATAACAATGGAGGTGTTTAGTAGCGCTGTACCCAATTCAGAGTTATGCCAGACCAAAATGCAGATCTATTCTGCGCTGAATTCCTAGAGATGCAATCACGTGACAACATGACAGCGAGTGTTAATGACAATGAAGAGTCCCAAAAAAGGCACAGTCCCGCCAGTCATTTGGAACTGATTCTGTTTTGCGGCGTCAGATCTCGAACAAACTACAATCCGCTGCAAACTTTGCAGCCGAGTGGAAGAAATGTATCTCACTCCAAGATGCATGAGGTCGCGTCAGCCCACAAACAGCAGGTAAAAAGCAGCCGACATTAGCGGACTCATTTTCCCGTTGTGTCCAATATGACAGGAAAGCGACCACAGTGCAAAGATGTTACTGATGCAGTCGCGCTGCATATCGCTACAGATACAGTACCCATATATACAGTGGAAAAGCCTGGGCTTATCAACATGCTGAAAGGAATCCACCCCAGGTATGTGCTACCAAGTATTTTGCTGAAGTTTCCTTGCCTCATCTGTATTATTATTGTTATTATTTATTTTTTTTTATGCAAACCGGCTGAATATAATAATATAATATAATGTTATGTCTGCAAACTTACTAATTGAGCAAAGTGTCATACAGGTCATGCGTAATTTACTGCTGAGCTGCAGCGGCTAGCATCAGCAACATGAAGGAAATTAAATTTCAGCAGAGGGAAAAGAATTGCACACATTGTGTCTCTCTGTGCTTGTTTACTTTTTGGAGTAATGAGAGGATACATCATGGCAGGGTTATTCTATTAAAAAGACTAAAACTTTACCAATATAGCAACATTTTGAATTTCAAGCTGTTAAAAGAACTGTCGTCACTGTTACAAGCTGAACTTTTGTCAGATGTTGTGTTTTTATTTATATCTGTTGCTCACTTTGAAAGCGCCGTAGTAGACAAGGACCGGCAAATTTTGAAGTTAAAATGAGAAATTATTCATACAAAACCTTTTTCACTACAAAAAAAACTAGACACAGTGTCAGCTGGCTGGAGGGAGATTGCCAGGAAGCTGAACATTTCTGTTGAGATTAATGATCATCGCTAAAAACAAACTAGGCTAATGTTACTTGTTGCTGGCTATCTTGTATGTAATTTCCAGTAAAAATGACATGTAAAATATGTGTTTTCTGGTTTTAAAATGTAACATTATTAACGTATGGAGATATCAAGTAGGCAGCTCACCATCTTTTAAGTGTTTACATCTGCGGTTCTGTTCTCAAGTGCACAGCTGATAGCTACGTGGTTTGTTTACAGTAAGTGACAGAAGTGCATATTTAATGGATTCAGTATAGATACAGAGCTTCGGTGTTACATGATGCTATATAATAGTCAGATGATCATTTTCGGGGGCAACTGCTGGATCATGTGGGACACCTGGTAAAATTTGGTAAACCTGTCTGGTCTGCTGATTGGCTTAAAATCAAAACAGTTTAAAAATTTTTACACCAGCCCAACTCTATACTCAAGTATGTTTCCTTGTCGTTTATGTATTGATGCTACCGCTCAGCTTAGGGAAAAAAAATGAATATACGTCCGTGAATCTGATCTGAACGAAGTGATCCAAGTCAGCAAAGTGATTTCCACCTTTTACATCAGAGCACTTTCTATCATCGTTCACTCCGCCTTTCTCGCCACCGCCCTGCTGTACCCCCCATTTCACTCCAACACACAGCCTCTCTGCTCTGCAGCTTTGCGGTAAGCACCTCTGGTTTTCATTCAGTACCACCCGTCCCCTTCTCCTTCCACCTCATCCCTAAATCTCCTAATTCAACTCATTATTCGCTCAATTGGTGGGCTTTAACCCCTCCTGCCTCGGGTCCTATAGAGCTGGTAGTCATTAGCAGACAGGATTTGTGACGGAGCGGAGCAAGGGGGTAGCAGGCCCAAACACACACATGCACACACACATGCAGTGTCATAAAGCGCCTGAAGAGCCTGCGGGGTGTCGCTGCAGTCGAACACATATCAGCCTCCCAGTGTTAAACAGCGGGTCCGTCAGAAGTTGGATGGGAATCAGGTCTGCTCGGTTAGACGCAGCAAGACCACCCAGAGGTCTGTGGTTCTCAGAGATGCTCGCTGCACTCTGTGTGCGCTCGGCTGATGTGAGCTGAGCATCCGTCTGCGTGATGGCTTCTGGGAAGTCTCTGGGGACCGCTAATTTGACCTCACTTTGAGAGGATGTCTTTTTTTTTATTTTGAAGGCAAATGAAGCTTATCATTTTTGCCAGTGGACAACAAAAGGCTGTAACAGTCTCTGCACTTCAATCTGGATCAAAAAGCAGCAGACAGTAAACCAGTCTTAACTGAGTTCACACATATTTCTATATGCAGGGTTCCCACGGTCATGGAAAACCTGGAAAAGTCATGGAATTTCACAATCACATTTTCCAGACCTGGAAAAGTAATGGAACTAGTAAATACCATTGAACGTTTTAGTAAAATCATGGAAGTATTTTGTGTGTTATAAATTTAATTGGATTAATGTCACTAACGGTGAATTCAGTTTCTGCCATAATTTAGCTTTAACATGTGTGACAACAGTTCAGTCATGTTAAGTTTTTGTTAATTTGTTGTTTTGCATTCTGTCTTTATGTCTTTATGCCTTTATGTCTTCCAAATAATTGTCAAATAATTATTAAGTACTTTTTGCTTTAGGGGAGGGACATACAACTTTAAATGACTGTTCTGTATTTATTTTACCAAAGATTTTTTTAAAAAGAAAACATGTTCCCATCTTCTTCCTCTTTTAAAGTTTCTTGACTATTTTATTTTTATATTTCAAATTTTGGGTGATTTTTTTTTTCTTTCCATTTTTGTAGAAAACTTCAAAATGTTTTGGACTTTTTTTTCCCAAGAGTTTATTGTTAAAGAAAACACCAGGTTTGGAAGGCAGGTTTTCGTTAAATAATGTCAGCATGTATTCATTTATTTATATATGTTAAAAGGACATTGTTTTGGAATGCATGTTTTCTTTAAAAATCGCCAAAATTACACCGCTTGCCAAAACCAGAAAGTGTGAGAACAGAAATCATTCACATTTCCCACAATCCTTGAACACATCACTGAAATTATGTTTGAATTTTATACGTTGTCTTATATGTAAAACACTGGGACTGATTGGGACAAATTATAACTGATGTTAAATGAAATGTGGCTCCAGTCTTTCAAATTAAACAACAAAGCTGTCGCGCTCCAGAGCGACACATGTAAGCGCTTTCTGATCTGACGCCCCTTTAGGCAGGAAGACATCATTTCGTTACAAATCACTGGAGCACAAATTAAAAGTGTTTCTGATCTTGATTTGAGTGTCTATTATATTAAATGACCACAGTAGTGGTTATGTCAAAAGGAGATGCTTTTAGTAATGAACCCACAATGACTCTGCTGTTTCCCTCAGCTCTGCGGAGCTTAAGAGCATCTTTCCACTTCCTGTTTTGTTTTTTCGAGACACTACTTGTGGTTCACTCTCCCTACCAAACACTAATGGAGATCTTAGGATTCAGATATTTTCTTCAGGAGATGGAGACCAAAATAAAATTTAAAAAAAGGGTCAATAATAAATTAAAATTTACCAGGTGGCCAAACACACACAACTCTAATGCCGCCCTCATGTGCTCTTATTGTATTTATGATTTATGAGCACATGAATGACCCTCAGTTGTAATTACGAGTGGGAAAATGGGAAAATTTGGTGATACCCGAGTTGCAGAGTTGTGACGTTTGCGTGACGTTTCAGGGCAGCAGAAATGGCAAAAAGCATGGATACAGTGTCAACAATTGACAGAAAAAAATTATATTTTATTTAATTTTTAATATTTGTGATTTTGTTCCTAGTAGCTATCATTTACTTCTAGTAACTGCACATTTTAGTATATGCATCTATTAGTTGGAGCAAGTGAGCAAAAGTTAAACTATAAAGCATGCCAGTTATAATAACATTGATGCTAACATTGGTAACAACGTTATTTTAAGAAATGAGCTGCCAACGTGAAGTCATGAATGTGTAAACATGGCTGGCAAAAGTCAATGTTTGGTCAATAGAAAGAAACTTCACAGCGGTCAGCAGCGATTCTGCTGCTCTGCTCTTAGTCTAATCACATGTAGAGCTCTGTGTCTGTCTCTGTCTGCCTCTGTGTGTGTGTGTGTGTGTGTGTGTCTGTGCCTGTCTGTGTGTGTCTGCTCAGCTCTCTCGCTCTGTTTAGACACAATTGACAAATAGGGTTGGGACGATATACGAATTTGTCATGTATCATAATAAAAAACACCCACATCAAGTAGATAGTTATGAATTGCAGTTATCAGGATAATCATGAATATCATTTCCAGAAGCACCTTAAAAGATTTCTGTGCGACCAACAATAAAAGACCCTGCTAAAAGAGGCTACATATGCACCGATATTAAAAAGACCTTCATCAAGCATTAACATATTTTTTTCAATATTTTGTATTTTTTCACAACAAACATACGCTAAAAACAGAAATGGTCTTATCTGCAAAAAATATTTGTTTCCTGACAAAATGTACAGTAAAATCAGGCATATTTGAGCAGTTTTCATTATTATTATCAGGATAATATTGTGGCTATTATTTTGGCCATGATAATGACAGGAAATTTCCATATCATCCCACGCCTACTGACAAAAATGGGTCTTGCCATATTTGTTTCCAGACCAGAGACCCGAACTAATCCAGCAGGTCACGAATCCGCCACAGAGCTCAGGGCTCGTTTAAACAGGAAGCAACCACAAAGTTCCATTTTAAAGTCTGATTTTTCGTTGACCTCCACCCTTCGTACTCGGTGGCTCCATGACATCACACTATTTCCTCATGTGCTCCCAAAAAACAACAAACTATCATTTCTGAGGCCATGAGAGGCTTTTGTCTCTTGAGCATCTCGATATTGAGTCGACACACAGCGTGTCAAAGCGTTTGAAGTGTGTTTCCTCTCTGAGAACGTAATCAAACGGTCACAATAACAGAATACATTTTCAGATTTTTTTTTTTTGGCCTGTGTTTCTGTTTGTTTGTATGACGGAGAGAGAGATTGACAGGTGTGGTGATGCCCGCGGCCCCTCAGACAGCTGTGAGGGCACCACTGCAGGGTATTAGGCCTGATAGATGGATGATTAGAGGACATTAGGGGTGAAGGGGGGAGCGGGGGGGCACAGCTGTTGCTGCTAACTATTATTACCCACAATGCAGCACCAGAGGGGAGGCTCTCTGCGGAGTGGGCTCACACACCTGTGGCCTCCCGCAGTGTGGATGACACACTCTCAGAGAGTGTGTGTGGGTCAAGAACGTACATGTTACCTCATATTCAAGCGTGAACAAGATGCATGTGTGTGCACGACAGACCACAGAATAAGAGCGTTTTCTGTGTTAAAGGGATATTTCGCCGATTTTCCAGCAGCTTTGTATCAAAAACAATGTGAGTAATAAGTGAAGATGAGCTGTGATAAACTTCCCTCCATTTAATCCGTGCTTAATATCCCTCCTGCAAAACTTAGCCAGATGACATATTTTACATCATGCTCATACTTCAGACTGTACTTCTGCATTTTATCGCCCGCCAACCATGCCGCCGCCGCGGACACAGAGAGTATAGAAACAGATCAAGAAACTTGCCCACCCCTCTCTCCCTCTAAAACTCGGACCAAATCCCAATCAAACGGTAAAATGAGGCAGTGCTGACTGAATAGAAATCAATATTATATCACTGCGCTATTTCTCTCCTGAAATGTTTTTAGAAACATGTTTTAACGTCCTTTTCATCTGTAAAAAAAAAAAAAGAAAAGTTTGTGAACAGGATGCAGATACGGCATTGCTTCCTGCACAGTGAAAACCGAGGGTGAAAAAGCGGAGATGTAACAGCAAAACTTAGCAGCGCTGATCAAATATAAACCAAGACTCTCTCACTGCATTGCCTATTTCTCACCTCAAATGTTTTGAGTAACATGTCTTAAATTACTGTTTGACTGTAATGCAAGAGCATTTGTTTACCCGCTCGCTGCCATTGTTTCACGCAGTCTGGTTACACTTAACTTCACCAACCAGCAGGGACATTTATCGGTCTGGTACGGCATGTTAGATTCTGGTAGTGGCAGTTTTTCTGTCTCTTGAGCAAAAGTGAATGCCACAGTCCTTTTGTCTCTGTTTTCTATGGTCATGTAGCACCAGTGTCAAAAGTATTTGCATCTTCCTACTGCAGAAACGGCCTTGTTTTATATGTAATACAATATTTCGACTATGATTTTCCCCATGAAATGTTTCGTCAGTGATATGTAAAATAACCCCAAAATGTCCTGTTAGCTGTAATAAGGGATAAGGTGCAGATGTGAGAAGAGTTAAAGGGGAAGAGCTGTGAGTTTTCATGGAGCGATGCCCCATGGGAGCTTTGCCATGGAGCCGCAGAGTGGCGGGGCAGCTGGTGGGCTCGTGGCATGGCAGCGCTGTACGTCAGCACTAATGCACCGAAGAAACAGAAGGCAGCGGTGGTAGTCACTCGAGGGGCAACATGGAAATAAACAGTAAACAACAGCAGACATTCAATTAGCCAAATGTTACGGCAAGATTAACAACCGCTTGTCAGGACGGAGCCTTTCATCGGATCCTCGGCGAACATGGCTTGTGACATTTCAAGTTGATCAGAATACTTTCAGATGTTGCTCTGGGAGACGGAGCGACTGGAAACCGCAGTTGTGTTTGTTTGATTGGACATGTGTGTTTGAGAGAAGTGGATTAATTCGGTATGAGGCTGCAGAAGACTGTAAGACGGCAGTTTCATCTGCAAAATGTTGTGTGAATCAAAAACGGCGTGGGTCGCATGGGGTCAGATTTGTCTCATCCAATCTGGGTCTTTGTCAGGCGAGATCTTCAATACGAGAAGGCAAACAGCTGCTGTGATTAAAAATAAATCGCACTCAGCATTTCTCTAAACCCTGGAATAACTAATCTGGACCGGGACATGAAATATACATGAGGGCAAATGTAATGATTTCATCCATCAAAGGATTTACTCAAACACTTTTAACCAAAGTCTTGGATACACACACACACACACACACACAGACACACAGACACACACACAAACAGAGAGAAAGAGTAGCATCCAGGCAATGATGAGGATAATATTAGTTTGAGGCAGTTAAACTTAACTTACCACCCACAGGCCAAATCTGCCCCCTGATCGATTTTGAATTGTTGGGAATTGTTTTTGTACTATACATAAGGTGCCAGAGCGCATAAAACAGCACGTAATAGAGCTTATTTATCAAAAAATAACCCGCATCCCCCGACGGAGGTCCTAGCCAAGGCCCTAATGTCATAAAATCCTAGAAATGTCCCAAAAACCACTGAAACATCTTACTATACAAGAAACGTCCCAAAATCCCAGAAATGTACTAAATTCTAGAAGTGGCCTAATATCCTAGAAAAGTCCCCAAAATCCTGGAAATGGCCCAAAATCCTAGTAATATCCTAAAATCCTCAAAAAAATTCAAAGTCAGAAATGTCCTGAAATCCTAGAAACATCATAGTCTCCAAGAAACATCCAAAAATCCTGGATACATCAATGACTCCTTGAAATGTCTTCAATTCATCAAAATGTCCTAAAATCCTAGAAAAATCCTAAAATCCTGGAGACTCCGTTAAGTGTCTTAAAATCATCCAAATGTCCTAAAATACGAAAAATGTCCTAAAATACTAGCAATGTCCTAAAATCATCCAAACATCCTGAAATCCCAGAAAAACACTGAAATCCTGGAAATGTCCCTAAAATCCTCTAAATGTCCTTGAATCCAAGAGATATCCCTAAAATCCTAGAGATGTTCCTAAATTTCTAGAAACATCCTAAAATCAGAGAAACTTCCTAAAATCCAAGAAACACCTACAATGTAAGAAATGTCCCTAAAATCCCAGAAACATGCATTGGGCAGCTGTGACTGGCCCCTGGCCTCCTCTCATTTTGCAAAAATGGCCCCAAAGCAAAGCAAGTTGAGTGGTTTACAGAGTCACCTGGACGATGTTACTGAGTTTGTTCGGTTTGTTTGTTCGTCACCAGCGTAAACAAATCTCAATAAAACAGCTTTTGCACTTGGCAGAGCAGCTAAACCACATATGGTCCGTCATGTTTTCATCATGTAAAAGGAAAATCCACCATTAAAAGGTCGTAACAGCTGTGTGGTTTTGATGAAACAGCTGACTGGTGTTCGTGTGCCTGCGTCATTAGCTGGAAGTGTCACTCAGGGGACAGATCGCACTGTTCGGTTCGGAGGCCATGAGATCCCCCCCCCTCCCCCCTCCCCCCAGGCTGTGACGGTGGGCGGGGTGCAGGTCTGACGCTCTGGGCGAGCAGAGGCAGGTGTGTGTGGGACAGAGCAGCCCGAGGCCGTCCCTGGGTGGCGGCGTCCACCTTGCCCGGCACTGATGCTTCCTGACAGAGAAGCTGGAGCGACTGGTGGAATGAGGCGGCGATGAGAATAGCAGAGCAGAGCTGGTGAGCTGAGACCGCCGATAATCAACAAACCTCAGGTCAAAGTCGAGTCAGTCAAAGTTTGACTGGATAGAAAATACAGAGTATAGATACGGCTGGGCAATATGGAAAAAAGTCTTATCACAATATTTTTTTTTATATCAGTCGATATCTATATATATCACGATATACATCAAATCACTATTTCTGTCAAGCTCAAAGGTTCCCTTTGACTCCTCAGTGAGATATGAAGATAGCATAACCAGTGATGCACGATAATGATTATTTCAACCGATATCAACAAACCGATAATTTCCAGCTTCTCATGGCCGATAAGATACCGATAGCCGATAACTTCTTTTTGAATGTTTTTCATTACCTGAGGGTATGAAAGGCTGAGATGTGGCTAGTACAGATTAATTTATTTGTGCATTTTCATTAAAAAAAAAAAAAAAGCTGAAAATTGCTTTTTTTTAAATACGTTTCAAGAGCAAAATCAATGTCATTTTTATATTTTGTTTTTATCATTGAGTTATAGTGGAACTATAAAGTGGAAAGTTCCCCAAACTGTCAGGAAGCAGCACAGCTGCAGAACAGTCTCTAAGTAACGGCTCTGCTGTGATCTCTGCAGATTTACATGTTCTGCTTGTTGTTGGAAGGAATCAAACTTCAGATATCAGTTTATTGTTTCAGCAGAACTGAGCTGGAAACTCACTACACCTGAACTCAAACCGCCACCAGCGTGTCCTCTCATCATGTCCTCTCAGCATGTCCTCTCATCATGTCCCCGGTGGAGAATGAGAGCGGAGCGGACACTGTAAAGATTATTCAGTTCAATTCAATTTCATTCAGTTTATCCACAGTTTAACTAACAAATCAAAAGTTCAGTGAAACTGCCTGTAGACTTTGTGTCCCGTTTGTCAGCACATGAATCTGTAAAAATGGTTTTAATTTGGCAAAATATTACTTTTATGGAATATTTTTCCCCAGTTGACATTTTATTCTCATAGTAGCAAAAACACAGGAGGAACCAATAACATGAACAATGTCTCTGTAGTATTAAAGTGTCCCAGTAAGCCGTGACAGTGTGACAGTGTGACAGTGAGCACAAACAAGGACCCTTAAACTGAAACATCATTCATTTTATTATTTACACATGTGCTCGTTCTCCTGTGACATGTCAAACTGTTTCTCAGATTTTAACTGTGAAGCTGCTGAGTCACTTTTAAACTCATTAGATTTACTCGCGATGTTCCGAGCTTTTTAAAACTGAAATCTAAAACCTCTCCTTATAATTTCATTTCTTTACGTTAACTGCACAAAACCTGATGGGCAGCAGCGCTGTCAGTCAGTAACTAGTAGTTTCAACATTTAGGACTGTTGGTGTCGAATTCTCAATTAGGCATTAACTGCATCAGCAGCCTCCCGAGCAGCGTGTCCTGGTTGAATGGACATCTGTCACTTATTCTCCCTGTCTGTTTATCTTAATACGTCCAAACGATCCTTCTGTCAGAGTCCCTCCACCTCTGCTCCCCTGCTATTCATTCAGAACAAAGACAAACAAGAATCATTCAAATATTTACTACTGTGGAAATAAGTCATGAACGCAGTGTGTGTGTGTGCTAATGCAGCAGTGTGTGGGCGTGTGTGTGTGTGCAAGTTAATAAACTAAAATCAAGATTAGCGTGCAGCTTCTTCACTGTACGCATTTTCCTCCCCAAGAAATCCTCCTTCAGATCTTATCACATATTTTACAGAAGCAACACACACGCACGCACACACACACACACACACACACACACACACACACACACACACACACACACACACACACTTTTACAGACATTAACATGGGCACACAGTGTATTCAATATTCATCACCACAAGCTGTCACATAATGGGCTCCTTCCGTTGAAATAGTTAAACAGCTGACAGAGCAGCACACACACACACACACACACACACACGCACATGCACACACACACCGAGTTCATCTACAATGGGGAAAATGACAGAATCAGATGAGACCAAAATACAAGCAAAGAGAAGTGAAAAGGACAGGAGAGAAAAACTATGTCCTAATTAAACAAGTCTCAGGCGCCGTCTACACGACTACAAATATTTTTGTAAAAGGATATTTTCCTCTACGTTGTGGCCTATCCTCCACACGCAAATGGTTTTAAAACGCTAAATCGAAGATTTTTTTTAACTGACGCCAGAGCCTCATTTTTACTACACAAAAAAACCCCTAACATCTGGCGTTTTTTTTGGCATTGACAATGCATAAACCCCGCACAGCATTCACACCCGGGTCAAATGACTCTGCAGTAGTCATCAGTATTTATCGGCTCTGCTTACAAACGATATTGATGGGAACGCAACACAACGCCCAGCTCCTTAATCGGCAAGATAAAATGAAACGCCAGCACAAATTACCCTCCATTTCCTCACAGCTCTGAAACATTATTCCACATTACTCTGCACCAAATTTAAAAGAAGAGACTGAATAAGAAAGAAATATATAAAGAGGATTAAAAGCCGGAGAGTTTCAACAGACTTCTGTTCCTACTGTTGTCCACTGTGACCTGTTCTCTGGCCTGTCTGTGACATCACATGGACACACTAACAAAACAACCAGCACACACATAAGCTGACTGAAGGGCAGACTGGTCTGCTGCAGCGGTGTGTTCACTGGCAGTGGGAATGCAGTTTATAGCCTATATTTAGTGGGTTTACCTGTGTTCTAAAACCTGCATGCACACGCTAAATGTGGTGGGAAAGGGGTATTAAGGTGAAATTTTTATTAAAACTCTTCTTACTTTGTATCTGTGTGGACATGTAATAATCTTCTCTGCAAGCACACAAGCTGTTGGCTGTTTTCACCTCTCATTTTAAATGTCCAACAGTCCACCACTGACGTTTTTGTCTCATCAGTAAAAACATACAGTAGTTTTTTTTCTCAGTTTTTACTGTCAAGATCTATTTTCAGCTCACCAATGTCTCGTTTTCATCACCAAAAAAGAAGTCATTAATAAGTAGTTTTCGTCATAGGCTTTGTCAATACGCCAAGCTCATTGTGAAACAAAAGGAAAAGTCAGAGGAAAAGTCATTAAAATGTATCGTCTTGAGGCCGTGAATGTCTGCACAAAATTTCACAACAATCCATCCCATTATTGCTGTGACATTTCAGTCTGGACCGCAGTGACAAATCAACCCTGCCATCCAAATTTAATCCCAGATATTAGTGTTTCTGTCTTTGACTTGTAACCCTATAACCTCAGCCACATCTGAGCTCTGTTTCTTCGTTTCTCAACAGCAGAAGCTTCAGAAGTTTGGTTTCGTGTACGTGTTCCCACTCAGGTCTCACCTCTCTGTCACAAAGGTGTATTAGCTCACCTGCTCAGCAACAATACCAGCCATCTCCACTGTCACGCTAAATTAGCCATCATTGGGCCCGTACGTACATAAACACACACACACACACACACACACACACACGGACACCAGTGATTGGGTGATGACAGCGGCGATATGACTGCATCCCCCGTCTGCTAGGTAACGATGCCTGTCTGTTGATGCCAGTGTGGATAACATTCACAGCTCCACGCGGAAGTCTTTCATCCCATCTGGAGCACGACACACACACAAACACACACACACAAACACACACACAAACACACACACACAAACACACATACACATACACAAACACACATACAACCCACAGATGTTTGCATGTTTCCCTGTGTTAACTTTTATCTCATTTTATTGGGAAAACCGGGATGATAGAAATAAAGCCAAAAAGGGCATACCAGTGCAGTTTCTCACTGAGAAGCTTCTTAAGCTTTGATACTCAACTTTCAGCCCCCAGGAGAAGTGTGGACCCAAACACAGCTCCAGGTGGCCCCCCAACTCTTTCCTAATACACAAAAAAATACATTGTTTTTGTACTTTTAGTATAAGGTGCCAACATGGGAAAAAACAGTTTAAAAATAGAGATTTGCTTTAAAAAAATAGTGCCAGTGGAGGATCACCAACAGAGGTCCCAGCTAAGCTCCTAAAGTCCTCAAAACCCCCAAATGGCCTACAATCCTACAAATGTCCTAAAATCCTAAAAATTCCTGAAATCATACAAATTTCCTAAAACCTAGAAATGTCAAAAATAGTGGAAACATCCTAAAATCCTTCTAATGTCCTTAAATCCTATAAATATCCTAAAATCCCAAAAAATATTCTAAAATTAAAACATCTAAAACATCCTAAACTCCAGAAATGAGAAATGTTCTAAAATCCAAGAAACAGTCTAAAATCCTAGAAAAGTCCTACTATCCTAGAAACGTGTAGGGCTGCTGTAATTGGCCCCTGGCCTGTGATTGGCCCCTGGCCAATTGTTTTTTTTTTGGAGGGGGGCTGGTCTGTGGACAGAGCAGGTTGAGTATCCCTGATCTAAAGGCTACATATTTGAAATAATGCTCTCCCTCTTTTCACATTTAAGCAGCCTGCGTATGTGAGTGAGTCACTGTGTCACACAGCCGGCCTGTTTGAGTGGGCGGCCCCACCGGAGATCTGGAAAAGTCTGCCGACTGGAGGGCCCGATGATATCATGGGCTGACGGAGTGACGTGTTGTGATCGCTGACTGCTGGAACACATGTGACACTGGATACGAGCTGAAGGTGAGAAGGGCGAAATAAACGAGGACTGACAAAAAAAAACACAGAGGACTGATGTGTTTTTAGTATTTCCCACATTTGTCCTGGCCCCATTTTACGCCAACATACTCCTGCCATCGCCTCGCCAGCAGTGCTATTGTGGGAAAAGAACATTTTTCTCAAAAACTGTAGTTAAGGGCAATTTTGTGGGACTTTACTAGAGTATTTATATTTTCTGCTAGTTTGTACTTCTACTTCAGAAATATTACACTTTTAATTCTACTACTAGTAACTTAACAGATCAAGATTTTACATTACAACAGTGGATTGGTTCATCAGTTATTAGCACCTACAGCAAATGGTTTACCATGCCATCCCAAAGCTGGAAACGTTTGGACAACACCATCGGTTGTCAGCTTTTTTGGCGGTCAAGAAGTCCAGAAGTGATGCACATTAGGTTTCCCATTGGGGAAAAAAAACATGGTTGTTTGAAAAAATTCATTTAAAGGCTCGCTCCCTATGTAGGTATAAACTAGGGGTTAACAGCCGATTATTGGGGTTGATATTGGGCATTTTGCCGATTATCTGTATCAGCGTTTTATTTGAATGATCACTGATAAAATAAACTAATCAAAAAGTGCGAAGAAAGTGTCAGCAAACATGAAAGTTGCTGGGAACTCGCTGTGTATGATGTTCAAAGTGTGATTTTGATTAAAAAAATTGCTGAAGGCATTTAAACAAAGTTTTGTGTTGGAGTTTAATATATTCCAAATTCTGAATATTGACAGAAAGATTTTCATTTTTATTGCAAATATCGATTCCAAATACCGGTTATCGGTCTCATTAACTACTAATAATCTGAACCAGTATCGGCCCTAAAAAACAAATATCGGTCGACCCCTAATATAAACGGCTCATTCTAAAGTAAAGAGAACAAAATGATTCTTATTTTCGGGTAATTATACACTAAAGAAAACATACTTTTTGTATCATATTCCATTTCTGCCACTATATATCTATAAATCCTTCACACTGGACCTTTAAATGATCGGAGTATTTCTCCCTCTGCTGCTCACAGGTCACCACAGGTCAGCCACTTTGGTCACTAATGGGCGAGTTTGAAGGCTGGTGAGTAAACCAGCCGAGGAAGTCCTAATTAGACCTCCACTCTTTATTCTTTCTTTTTTACCTGCTCTATCTCCTCCCTCTGCCATTCTCTTCCTCTCCTCCCTTCCCTTGTTTCTGCGCCTCTCCTGCCCTCCCTCCTTCCCTCCCTCGCTCCTTTAACTAGGCCGTGCCAGTCAGTGGGATCAGGCCCGGGCCTCCGAGCCTCGCCTCCCAGACAACTGCAAACAATTAGGGAAATTAGTGGCTCCAGCATCACCATCAGGAGGCCTGCTTGTTTATAATTTAATCGGGGCGCATGTCAAAACAGTCAGGGCTTGAGAGAAACAAGATGCGTCGGCGAGATGAAATTCAAACTGCCAGCCAGCTCAAAATATTAGGACTGTTTGTTTAATAGCGTGCGACCAACTGGGTAAGAGCAGAGGGCAGCGGGAGGAGGGAGAGGCACAGAAGGAAAATACTAATGAAGAAATACGGAAAGAAAACAGCATGGGAAAAAATGAAGATGTATTAATTTTTTTTCAAATCCATTCCACATTTTGTGAGTTAATGCATTTTCTCTTTTTCTCTCTCCGCCCCCCCCAGTCTGTCTTTCACTTAGCAGCGCTCTGGGAATTTCAAACGCTTGGATCTGTGCCGCCTTTCAAATTCATTATAAAAGCTTTTTGCTAACTAAATAGAGAGAGAGAGAGAGAAAAAAAACTGCCACATTCATCTCTTAGCCCCCGTGCTCCCTCCCCCCTGCCCCCCTGACAATATATAAATAAACTAGAGTGACCTGATTGAGATGTAAAAGGCAGGGAGTTAGCACTGGGACCCATACATTACTTCCCAACATTAACAGTAGTCTACTCAGCCGACACATGGTGGTGGGAGTACGGCCCCTGGGCAAATGGTGAGGTTAGAACTAATGCCCCCCTCCTTTAACCGCTCGCCCGTGCCCACACCCTCGGAAAGTATGGGCTACGGTTGGCAGCGCCATGATACTGCCACAAAACTGACATGTTTCACATAGACGCTCCCCGATTGTGGTATCCGTTAATGTAAAGATTTATCATATTCAGACCACTTTTTTTTTTTCCTGCCCAGATTTTCCTCTGCTCTTAAAAATGGTGCAAAGCCTTCACCCAAAGAGGAAAAATGATTTGCAAAGAATATTTTACCTTCTGTGTTCAGACGGAGAAAATGTTGGCATCATACGTTTCTGCGAACCACACATACCATTTTATTTGTACATTTCATATGTGTCGTATAAACATTTCTGAAGTGACGTCGTATGTCGGCTGACTTCATCATCATGACGGGATGGTGGATGGTCACCAGTAAACAATGGGCCCTTTTTGTAGTTATGTGTCTGCAGTTCCTTTGCATCTCTTTGTGGTCTTTTCGCTGTTGTTTTGTGTCTCTTTGCAGGTCCTTTGCATCTCTTTTCGGTCATTTTAATTTGAGTGAAATTTTGCAGATGAAGGCTAGAGTGGCCCCCTGACACTACGGGCCCCAGGGTCTGTGCCTTAAACAGGCAATGTAAAATGAGCTTGTGTATTTTGCCTACACAAGCTCTTTGTAGCCAAAATGCATCTTTTTGTGTTTGTGTCTCTCTGTGAGGTTGTTTTGCACCTTTTTGTAGTTATGTGTCTGTTTGCAGTTCCTTTGGATCTCTCTGTGGTCTTCTTGAGTCTCCCTCTGGTTACTATGTGTTAATTTGGGTCATATTTTACAGATGAAAACCAGTGTGCCACTAACACTTCTGGCCTGTTCGAGACCAACAAACTACAAAACCCACTGTTTTTTAGTGAGTCATCACTGTGTTTTCGGCCGTGTATGAGGGATTTCTGGGAGTTGATAGTCCACGAATTGTGGATTCAAAACTTCCGGATGATCTGCTCAACTTTTGAAGAGTTATGTGATGCAATAACAGCTCTTGTTGCTCCTGCTGCATCATGAGGGAGCCAGTTCCTACTGACAAGCATAGTTGGAAATTAGCACCAGCCAAATGCTGGTAAAATCTGCAAGTGGCTGCTAGATTCGCTCTCCTTACCAGCCAAAAAAATCAATGGTCTTCTATTGAGTGGCTGGTAGATTTTGGAATCAACGAGCCACAGTGGCAGGTGGGCTAAAAAGTTAATGGCCACCCCTGCCAACAAGTGCATGGCCATAGCATCATGTGACCTATAAAAGCCCAAAAAGTGTTTCCATTGCAGATTTGCAAAATATAGATTTTTCTAATCACCTGAAATACCACCTAATATGAGTATAAAAACTTTATTGCAATAAATTGGATTTTTTTCGAAACTGATACATTTCCATTAGGCGTGTTTTATATTTGCAATTTTTTGCACAAATTGAGAGTTAATGGAAACTTGCCTACAGTGTTTCATGCTGAAATTGTGCCCCCCAAAACAGATATTTTACGCCAAAACATGATCTTTTCCTAACCAACTGTTTTTTGTGCCTAAGCCTAACCATGTTAACCACAGCATTGTTGAAACGTTAAATTTGTATGTATCTGCTACTTAATAACAAACAAATGTAGCGTATTTCTGGTTTGCAGTAACGCACAATGCCAACATGTTGTTTCCCTGGAAGTTGAGTCGCTGTGCTCAACAGTTTGTTCAGGGAAACCACCACAGTGGAGACTAAAGGCTTCATATTTTTGACAGGGACGGAAAAACACAGCGTCTACATACCAAATAACAACAGTTATTCTTACAGCCCACTCATGATAAACAAAGAAGTCATTATGATTCGCTCTCTAAGAACATGTGAACATGACAAGCTGACAGCGAGCCGAGTATAGACGTCGGGTGAAGGGTGAGGCTGATAGAGGCCTGACGATGATGGTCTCAGAGGAGCATCATTAGGCTGATGAGAATCACAACCAGGCAGTAATTGGTGATAAGCTGATGTACGGTGAAAGTGATCCAGAGCCAGGGATCATGATAGCACAAACACAGAACAACACACAGACTGCGAGGCTGGCAGACGTGCAGGGTCCTGGTCAAAGAGCATTATTTAGAGTACATGACTGCATGCAGCGCGGCACCAAACGGCTTTCATTACGCCCGTCTGCTGGCCCGCTAATGCCTGCTCCCCCGGCTACCTCGGCCGGCCAGTCAGACAGACACACAGGCCCTGACCATCAGCCGCCAGTGCGCGCAATCAGCCGCCTGCTATCAGCTCTCTAATTGGATCAGTGGCACGAATGTGATTACAGCAGGCGTATTTATTTACATAATAATTATTACCGCCCTCCCCAGAGGAGCCAGGGGAGAACAGCAGGGTCTGGGGAGAGATGAAGGGTGGGATAGAGAGGGGAGGAGGTGGACAGTGAAAACAGCAGGAAGAGTGAGGAGTCTTCCTGTTGAGAAAGACGGAGACGCACATTCATAAAAGACATAAAAAATGTTCAACGCCATGAAAGGTGAGAAACAAAGCCGCGTTCACACGGTATGTCGTGGACATGATTTGGCATTTTTAGCATCAAAGTGAAAGTATAAGGACAAAGGACGGCAAAGAAGACGATGAAAAATCACACAGAGACTCCTGGATGTTATCAGAGAGTAGACAGAGGGGGAAATTTACGACCAAATGTGACACTGACAGTAAAATATTTTGCTTAAAAAACAATGAAAATAAATAGGGGTCAACCGATATTGGTTTTTCAGGGCCAATACAGCTTCGCTGTATAGTCTTAACTTGCAAATGTTGAACTATATTGTTTACCTTTTTGATTTATGTTATTTGTCTGAACTATTGAACATGCTGTTATTTTAGGATGCCTTTTAACATCAGGCAAGAGACTGCCGATTAAAAAGAGCTCTCCAGGTAACTCTGGTGCATTTACGTTTGTTAAAATGTGGATTAATGTACACTGTCCCTTTTTTAAAACAAATAAATTATCAATTAAATTACAAACACAGATACCAATTATTTGTAGTTAATGAGACTGACGGCTGATATTTAAAACTGATATGCATTTACAATTAAAATGAAAATCTTTGTCAATATTTACTATTTGGATTATAACAAACAAAACTTTGTTGAAATGTCTTCTGCAAATGTTGAATCAAAACGGAAACTTTCAACACATATATATACATATATACCGCAAGTTCCCAGCAACTCTTTTATATTGAAATTTAAATTTAAAAAATGAATAAAGATGAATAAAAATGAATAAATAGAGAGGAGACGGGAAGAGGTTTAAAATGGATAATGCACAATGTCTTTGCAAATATAACAGTTTACTCGCTGCTCTGTCATTTTATAACCTGGCCTGCCTGAAACCCGCATTATTTTCTAACAAGCTCACCCAAGCTGCAGGCCGACCCGCATCACTAATCTACGCTGTAATACAAGAACAATAATGATTATTATTTCCATGTTTTCTTTGCTGTTTCCTGGCAAAGCTTTAGCAAAATATTTCTGCTACCAAATGCACATTTAAGACTCCTGAACAGGGTCGCTAAAAAGCTCAGCTTGAGACGGACATCACTTTTTTTATTGTCCTTTGGAAACAGTTTCAGTTGAGTTGTGAGCTTCTTGCAGCGCTTTTACTAAATGCTGAGCATGTATCATAAAATTTGTTTTGTGTCTACCTGCACGTGCTTTCTTCAGTTGAAGTGTGTTGAGCTTTCAGGGCGTTATCTGTTGGAACGGACTGTGTGGGCTAACCAGGTTAGCGTGCAGGAAAAGGAGAACATGTAACCACGGTAGTCATTGTGCTGAATGACTGCGGTCTCTGTCTGGGGATGCAGTTTGGCATATCGCCTGAACTCTTCATACTAACATGTACTGTACAAATGATGTGCACTGCACAAACTCACAGATTAATTTGGCTTTATAATTCCACAGAGTGGGAGTGGGCTTTCTGATACTCCCTCCACAACATGGATTTCCCATTTTGCCAATGGCCAGTGACGTGATCCGTCTTTACTGTTTGCACAAAATGTAGATAAATTTTGCCCCCCTGAGAATCGTTCTCCAAACTCAATATAAATACAGCTCTCCATTTCAATAACAGACGCAGACAGACAGACAGAGAGACGCAGTGAGACAGACAGAGAGGGATGGAGGGACTCTGGGGACACGGCTGCGTTTACGTTTGCTGCCATTGAAGTTGTCCAAAGCCTGGCTTTGCTTGCCGCTTAATGGTGCTTAATCACAGAGCTCCTAAAATAGGCCATTATATCAGCGCAGAGCTCTAGAATTACACAGAGCCCTGAGGGCCCGAACAACAGAGCTTTTGTTAATAAGCCGCCATTAATCAGATCCATTACGGAAGCCATTGGTCCAACGGGCGGCACCGCGGTTGATAAATACCTCAAGAACAGAAAACAATTTACTCACCTAGTCTAAACCGCAGTGATATGTGTGTGTGTGTGTGCGTGTGTGTGTGTGTGTGTGTGTTAACACAGAGACTGGGTGGGACAGGAACCACGCAGGCTGACTAAAGACACCCAGAGGACTGGTAGCAGAGCCGCTGTGGTGTAAATATTCCTCCGTGAGTTGAAGATAGAGATTAATACTGCGTACTGATTATTACGGAGCTGACGCAGCAAAAATCTGCTGAAGACTAGAACCTCCCCCTCATGGTTGAATGTGTATTCAACCAGACATTTACAGTTTATATCTATGTCTGTTCAGGCCCCTGTGTAGCCACGACCGTTGACAATACTTTACATATGGATGTTGCTTTAAAGAAGCTACAAATGGACAAATCACAAACATCATACCCCCAAGAAATGTCCCAAAATCCGAGAAACATCCTAAATTTCTAGAAATATCCTTAAATCTGAGAAACGTCCAAAAATCCTAAAAATGTCCTAAAATCCTAGAAACATGTATGGAAGCACAGAGTATCCATAAATCATCACAGTTTCGAGATGGACAGTTGGACACCCAAGATTAGTACCTGACCAAATGAACGTTTGTGCCTTATTCAAAGAAATCTCGTTAGGCTTTTTTTGAGATATTGCCTTGACCACCAAAATGTAAGCAGTTCATCGCTGAGTCTAAGTGGAAGTGTGTGCTAAATTAAGAATGAAACAGAAACAAGGTCACAGTTGCCAAATTCTTATCTGTTCATCGCTGAATCAAAGTTATTAGTGCCAAATTTGAGGAAACTCCCTTCTTGAGATATCACGTTTACAAGAATAAGAGGGGCGCAAGGTCACAATGAATTTAACCCTTGATAACCACTATCTAATCAGTTTTTCATTGCATGCAAGTAGATGTTTTTGCCAAATATAAAGAAACTCCCTCAAGCTGTTCTTGCGATACTACATTTACGAGAATGAGACAGACAAGCTGACAGTGACCTTCACCTTTGACCTATGAGCACCAAAATGTAATTACTTCATCGTTGAATCCAGATGGAAGTTTGTGCCAAATGAGATGAAATTCCCTCACGGCGTAGGCATAAAAACACTGTTTAGACTGCGTGTGAGACTGAAGATGGTTGCTGTGACGGTGCACTCAGCGGTGGACACCCATCAGGCGCTCGCTGTCACCACAAAGACTCCTCAGGGGACAAACACTGTCCACACTAATGGGAGTTAATCAAATATCTGACAGCCCTGCTCTCACCGACAGCCCCTGCGACCATAAGTCATCGATCTGCACTTTTTCGATACTTGTAATTTACTGACCGCTAACACAACCGTAAAGTTGACGGATCAGAACAGCTAATTGAAATGCGTGTTGAGTGCAGCCGTCATATTTCCTCAGTTCTCGCAGTTTTTATCGTCACAAACTTTTCAATCACTCTCTCGGTGGCTCATGTGAAACATCGTACACATGCACTTCCTCTCAACTCTCTCTTCTCATTACTGCCACTCCTGTTAATCAGTTGTGTCTTTCCCATCAATCTCTCCCTTCTTGCAGCCCCTTCTCTCACCCCCTCCCCCCTTTCCCTCATCGTCTCCCCACCCTATCTGTCTCTCTCCAGTCAGCCAGAGACAGACGCACGGCTCTTCATAGCAGATAAAGCCGCTAATTTCATTAATTATGAACCAATATGTTACAGTGCATGTGTGCGTGTGTGCGTCTGGAGCAATGGGGGGATTTGAGGGTCCCTTGAACTGGCATCTGGTCCACTCTGGCATCCAGGGAACAAGGGAATAGAAAGGAAGAAGGGAGACGCAGCAGCAGGAGGAGAGGGGGAAAATTAGAGAGACAGATAAAGGACAAAAGTGACGGAAACATCGACGACAAGAGGAAAATATTATGGCAGTGACACTCAACTTACGGCCCGTGGGCCAAATCTGGCCTCCGACAGGGTGCTGGGCGGCCTCAAAACCATAATTCACAATGGAAAAAAAGCAGTTTACACTGGAATTTGCTTTTGTATTTTTAGTATACATAAGGTGCCAGAGTGCATAAAACAGCATCAAAATAGAGATTGTTCATCAAAAAAGCACCAGTGGAGGATCACCCACAACCCCCAACACAGGTTTTGGCAAATCCCCATATGACCTAAAATTCTAGCAATGTCCTAAAATTAGAAATGTCCTAAAATCCTAAGAAATGTCCTGAAATCTGAGAAACGTCCTAAAATCCTATAGATGTCCTAAAATCCAAAAAATGTCCCAAAGTCCTTGAAACATCCCAAAGTTCTAGAGAGGTCCTAAAATCTGAGAAATGACCTAAAATCATAGAACGTCCCGAAATTCTACGACTGTCCCTAAGTCCTTGAAATGTCCTGAAATCTGAGAAATATCTTGAAATCAATGAAACGTCTTTAAATCCTAGAAATGTCTTTAAAGTCCTGGAAACATCATAAAGTCCCAGAAATCTCATAAAATCAAATCTCTTCAAATCTTAAAATGTCCAAAATCCGAGACACATCCTAAAATCCTTCAAATGTTCCAAAGTCCTAGAAATGTCCTGAAATCTGAGAAATGTCTTGAAATGCATGAAGCATCTTTACATCCTAGAAACACACTTAAAATCCTACAAATGTCCTAAAATCCTAGAAATGTTCCAAAGTCCTAGAAATGTCCTGAAATCTGAGAAATGTCAGAAAATCTTAGAAACATCCTAAAATCCCAGAAACATGCATGGGACTGCTGTGACTGGCCTCTGGCCTTCTGTCATTTTACAAAAGTGGACCCTGAGCAAAGCAAGTAGAGCGTCCCTGGTTTCGGGTAATCTGGACTCATCAGGCTAATCCTGACATAAAGGAGAGAAAGTGACAGAAGTAATGAGAGTGCAGACAGTAATATGTGGTCAAATCAGCAGCAAGTGACTGATGACTGGACTCACACATTCAGCACTGCGTGTTTGTCGGTGTGGTCGGACTTTTATGAGCCGTCCTCAGATTTTATGAGATCTCAGAGCTGCGTGTGGACTGAAACAGCTGCTGTATGAAAGATTGTTTATTAGTACGGAGGAGGTGTTAGCAGCGAGGTTCGAGGGGATCTATTCTGCCTATTCAGGTTCATACTTGTATCTGAGGTGTCCACTGGAACATGGTTACATGTTTAATGCTCAGAAACACTTCATTTTCTGCATACTGTCTGTGCTCAAACACCTGAATTATGAGCCAAATCGAGGAGAAATTAACAACATCGGGCACCAAAATTGTATGTTTCCCTTAACCCTTAGGGCCTGCTTATTATTACACACACTCCTAACTCTGTGCAAAAATGTTCTTTTCAGTATCAAGCTTTATAAAATATTATACATTTATTTTATTCTTAATCCTAATCATAAATATCAAATATTCAGTCATTTTCAGAATTTTCACCCTTTAAATGCCAGGTTTTTGCCATGATGCCACTATGTAAAGAGAAAAAAGGGAATAATTTTCAATGTATTACTTGCAAAGCAATTCATTTTTATTAGCCTAGGTTATTGTCACAACATTGATTGTGACAGTGCATCTAGTGGAAATAGCATGTATTTTCTCCATATGCCAAATATGGGAAAAATTACATCATCAGGTCAAAATGACAAATTCCAAAGCAAAGCCCCGAATGACACCCAGAAATAATACAAGTCATGTTTTTATGCTTTGTTGGCTGTGGGATCAAAAACTGCAATTTAAATGGGTTTCAATGGAGCATTTTTTGCACATAACAGTATAAATGTTTCCACAGCGTATTTTAGATTTATTGTAGGAGCTGAGCTGGAAATTCCAAGATTGAAAAAAAAAAAACACTATCTTGCCAAAATGTATGCCATGTGCATGAGCACACGCAAAATGATGAAACAATGAAGAATGAAAACTGCGTAAAATGCACCACACAGACCAAATCCTCAACCTAGACTATAAAAGTTTAAAAATCTGTAGATCAATACATTCACCAAATCCAAAACAGACTTGACGACTCTGTTAACAGACCTGTCTCTCTTATTTGTGAGACGAAAGTGACCCTTCAATCATCCTTATCACTACAGCCCGCTCACACTCGACCCGCAGGGTCACCACGGACTCGTGTTGTGTGATAACCTTGCCTGTGAGCCGCTCCGTGTTTGTGAACGTTCGTGTCTGCGCCTCTGCTCGAGTGTGTCCCTAACAGGTGTGTCCCTCACGCTACACTGCCTCCTGCCTCTTAGCGCTGTCTTTCTGCCTCAAACATACATGAAAACACACACTCTCAAACACACACACACACACACACACACACACACACACACACAGCAGCCTAATCAGTCGCGCTTCACATCCAAAAGATGGCACAGTGTGAGCTGGATAAATAGCGGAGGCGCATGTGTCTTTGGTATTAATAGTAATTGTGTGTGTAAACTGTTTCACATCAGCCCACTCTATTACAACAGCTGCCCTGCAAATCACCACAGGCTGCAGCAGCTGATGACTGCGTGTGTGTGTGTGTATGTGTGTGTGTGTGTGTGTGTAGCCCAGTCGCCAGGAAGTATTGTACGTTTCTGCAAACCACGGACGTGTTACATTTGTACTCTTAACACCCATCATATCAACGTTTCAGTGAAGTGGGTCTGATTACATGTGTGCGAGCTGACTTTGTCGTCGGGAAGAGGAGGGGATGGTGTTTAGTGTGACACCTGATGAGATGGCTCAAGCTGCAGACCACTGTTTTAGACAAAAAACCAAACCAGCTGTCTTAAATGAGACATCTGCGGCATTTCCAGCCATGATTGTGCTACCAAGATGGGCATTTTTTAGCAAGACACTGGCCGCATTTTCAGCTGCGGTGGTGCCACCAAAAATTGGTGTTTCTTAGTGAAAACATCTGCTGCATTTCCAGCAGCAATTATGCCACTGAACTTTGGTGTTTTTAAGAAGGACATCAGCAACATTTCCAGGAGCGAATGTGCAACCGAGCGTGGATGTTTTTTTAGCAACACATTGGCAGCATTTGTAGCAGTGATTATACCATCAAAAGTAGGTGTTTTTTGCATATTGGTGGCATTTCTAGCCATAACTGTGCCACCAAAACCTGGTCTGGTTTGGAGAGACCGACTGCTTTTCCAGCCACCAAAAGTGTATGTTTTTTTACCGAGATTTTGGCAGAATTTCTAGCCAGGAATGTGCCACAAAAGCGGGTGTTTTTTGGCAAGACATTGGCTCTATTTCCAGCTATAACCGTGTCACCGAAATTGGGAGTTTTTAGCAACAAATTAGAAGCATTTAGGGCATTTCAAGCCTTTGTTGTGCCACCAAATGTGGTGTTTTTAGCAGGACATTGGCAGCATTTCTGATAGTGAGACCAATTGCATTTCCAGCTGTGATTATGCCACCAAAAGAGGGTGTCTTTTAGCTGGAACACTTTTTTTAGCCAGACATCTATGGCATTTCCAGACTTGATTGTGCCACCAAAGCAGGTGTTTTCTGACAAGACATTGGGGTATTTTAGCGAGAAACTGTTGACATTTCCAGCGTTTCTTTGTGCCACCAAAAGCAAGTGTTTATTAAACATGACACTGGTTCCAAAAGCAATAGTGCCACCAACAGCGGGTGTTTTTGGCGCGACGGCGGCGGAATATCCAGCTGTGACGATGCCACCAAAACCAGGTATTTTAAGACCAAACATGATCTTTTCCAAAACAAACCAAGCGGTTTCTGTGCTCAAACATATTCACATAATAATGTACAAATACAGAACAGTGGTTTGCAAAAGTGTACAATACCAACATTTATACTGGCCACTGAGTGGTGTGTGTGTGTGTTTGTGTGTGTGTGTGTGTGTGTGTGAGGGAAAACAGCCACAACAAGCACACCCTCACTGGTTACAAAGGTGTGTGAATTCATGTGACACATGCAAGTTTTATTTGACAAAGGTGACCAAGTGCACTTCTATCGGAGGATTACGGCCATTTCATTGGTTGATAAATAGTGGTTTAACAGTCAGGATATTGGAGGGAAGCGACAGTACTGGATGGGCGTGTTGTGTTACTTATACACAAGAGGACAGCCAAGGTTGTTAAATTGTACTCATAAGCCAGCAGTTAAATGCTGGTTAATGATGCGCCCAGAAACCCAGAGAGACAGACAGCAGAGCGACCTTTGGACTCTGCAGAGCGTCCTCAGGATAATCCCTGGTCATAAATATCACCCTATTCATTCTGCACGTACACACATCTAAAACTGTGGGGGAGGAAGTATTCAGATCCTTTACTTAAGTAAAAGTACTAATACCACCCCCTGAAAACACTCTGTTATAGGTATACTCAGGGAAACGTACGTTAGGTATTTAAAGTAAAAATATAGAAAAACAGAAAGGTAAAAATATCAAAACTGTTTAAAACTAGAGAAAACCACTTAAAACTCTAATTTTTTTTAAGAGAACCCCCCCCAAAAAAAAAAAATAAAAAAAAAAAAATAATTAAAAAACAACTTTAAAATAAAAAATAACAAAAAAATAAAAATAATAATAAAAAACAAAAACCCTCAAAATCAATTATGAAAAAACAAAAGAAAATGATTAAAAATGTCCCAAAATTGTTTACATTTCTGTGAATCTACTGATTGGTTAATCAGCTAAATGTTGCGGCTTAACTTGTATAATCTGTTTTTAAATTTAATTTTATGGGTTTTTTTTCATGCAAAAATCTTAATTTGTAAAGTAACTAAAGTTGTCAGATAAATGTAGTGAACTTAATAGTACAATATTACCTCTGAAATGTAGCGTAAAAGTATAAAGTAGCATGAAAAGAAAATACTCAAGTAAAATAGATGTATCTCAAGTTCATACTCAAAGTACAGAGCTTAAGTAAAGTTACGTTCCACCGCTGTACATGCACACTATAAAGACACTGCCCACAAACACACACACACACACACACACACACACACACACACACGAACATGCACGCAGGCACGCACGCACGCACGCACGCACACACACACACACACACACACACACACACACACCCCCTCTCTCCACCGCCCTGGCCACAGACGCCTAGCCATGCCTCATGATTAGCATTGCCTGCTCCATGCTTTTGTTTTTTGCTTTGTTTGTTTGCCACTGTGCAGAAATATTTCTGTGGAATCTAGCGTGATTGCACCATAGGTTAGCGACACCCATCTATTACAGCAAAGAAGAGCCTTGTATTTAGACTGCCTCCGCGGCGGCTATATTTATCAGCGCATGCCTCAGCCGGGGCCAGACGCAGGCCCGCTCGCTCGACTTTACTGCTGAGATTTCCCCACACATTCCTGCAGCCATCACGATATACGCGTCTAAAAGCAGCCCGAAGATGAACACACCAATTCCACAAATCAGTGTGTGTGTCATTGCATGTGTGGCGAGACACATTTAATCGTACTTAAGTACAGTTTTGAGTATCTGAACTTAAGTATTTTACTTCTTCTCTTCTACATTTTCGGTGGTGGATGAAGCACCAGAGAGCCATTCTGGAGTAAATGTACGGATATCTTACCAAAAAATGAAAGTATAAAGGACGACCCCATCGACATCCATCGAAACGCAGTCATCACTTAAAGACAAATTACACAGAGCAACTCAACAGGAATTAAATTAAGGAATTAAAAGAAGTAAATAATCATGATTTCAATACTGACCAAAAATAATCGTGACTGTGATTTTTGCCATAATCAAGCAGCCCTAATTCAAAAACCATGCTGGAGGTCACGGTGTGAAAAAGCCAACAGAACAACATCATCTGCAAAGAGCAGAGATGAAACTCTGAGGTCCCAAAACTACATTTCTAATTCTTAAAACTACATATTTAAATTTTTGTTACAAAAATAAGTATTTTGTTTTATTTTTCACATTTTTCTTAAGGTCATTTTCTTTTCTCTTTCTGCATTTTACTTCTCTTTGTTTTGATATTTTTTCTTGTAATTCTCTTATAAGGTTTTACTAATTTCGTGCTGATTTTGAGGGCCGTTTCTAGTTAAGTTGCTCGTTGGTTTCGTCCCATGTTTTTGAAAGAAATCAAGCCAATTTGCTTAAGTTTCAAAGGGTTAACTCATGGAAAAGACAGGTTCACTACAACGCATATGAAGATGGTATGCTGCCAACACGCATCTTTTTTTGAATACTGCTCCTACCGCTGTTTGTCTTTTTGCATGTTTGTTAACAGGAAGTAAATGCCGAGTCTGCGGTAACACGTGTAAACTGGATAAGTTTGATCTTTTGACAGTTGAGGGAAGGGAAACTTTGGAGCAGTTTTGGTTGCTAAAGAGCTCCTGTGTTTCTGCGTGGCTTCAGTGCCCTGCCCATTATCGCCTCACAAAACCCAACACACTCCCGTTTACCATGTTTGCAGGCGCTGATTCCCTAAATAATGCAGGATGAGAGGGAAGTGAGGGAGCGCCTGTATGTGTGTGTGAATGCATTTTTCCTGCACTTGTGTGGAGGTGAGTTTCTCTGCGCATGTAGGTGTTCACATGTATGTTAGCGTGTGTGTGCGTGTGGCAGGTTGGAGCTAAAAAGTCAGCCAAGAAAAAAAAAGAGACGGTCAAAGAGGAGGGGGGGGTGAGAGCAGAGGTGAATCAAGCAAATCATCACGTTGACTTAAAAACGCACTCATTATGTGCAGTCATGAATAATTTTGTACCAAAACACTAATTTTGCATTAGACTTACAGTACGCTGATTCGGCAGCTCAGGAATATTCATACACTCGTGGGGATTTTTTCTATCCACCACGCTGTGTTTTCCCCCATTTAGTGATGCTTTCCTGGCACAGACAGCCGAGCGGTGAATATAGGTCATATACACAGCGGGCTCACTGGTGGCACTAAGGATGGCGGCGGGTCTCCAGGCGACAGCACAGGCACCAAGGGAGACCCTCTGCAGTGGCTCTGCTCGTGTGTACACACACACACACACACACACACACACACACACACACACACACACAGCGTGACGAGCACACCGCGCTGCTATTAATACAGCCACAGCCATTTTAATATTTAATTGCGTTGATGGACTGCATCTGTGCTGCTCTGTGATGCAAACATTATTATACATACTAAGTGGCTTAATTGTAATTAGAGCTGAAAATTTAATTAAACTCAACAATAAAAGGAGATCGCAGCATTTTTTTTTCCTGAGCAGACCCTTTCTTCCCCCTCGCTGCATTTTAACTCCTTCCGTGCCACAGAGCTGCTCGTGTCCAGATGTCTCGACTCGGTCAGTCGGCTGCTTTCATTAAAGGCTGAGTGTCAAACTGATAGAGCCAATGTGTCGTTTTTTTCTTAGATCTAATGCTTTAAATGCTTCAGGTCAACAGTTAACCATTTGAAACACGAAAAAATTGTCTGAATAAATGACCAAAAATGAGCAAGAATTTAGTAAAAAAAACAAATTTTTTTAATCATAACCTGAGAAATATTTAAAAATCAAAACAAAAAAAGTAAAAAAAAAAAGAAATGCACTTGAAAAAAGCAGTCAAAAATTCTAAGAATTTGCTAACCTCACTTTAAATGTAATTATGATTGTTATAAATAAAGGTTTTCCCTAGCTTTTGTCTATTTTCCTTAAACTTTTTCCCTAGTTTTTTAAAAACATAATTTTCTAAATCCACTAATTTTGCAATTTGTGCAACATTTCTTACCAAGTTCCTTATTGCCTTTTTGTACTACATTTCAGGAAGAATTCACACCAATTTGCCACCAAAGGCGTCTGAAAGCAGCACAAGAAAACTGATGTCACTCCAGGTTTCAAAGGGTTAAAGCTGAATTTGGAGACTTTGTCTTAAAATGTGGCTTAACACTTTGTCTTTGAAAAGCATGAGAAACACTGTCGCCTTGAAAGCTGAAGCAGGTTCAACCTTATGACACTTTACGCTGGGTTCACACTAAACGCAGCCCGAAAGGCCCTGATTCGCTGACTGCTGCACAGCCGCCTGCCAACAGTCACCTGACCGTTCACACCAGGAGCTCGTCTCCACACGGTTCACAGCGATTCTCCTTTTCTGGTCTTTTCTAATCACACAGAGAGCTCTGTCCCGGCTTGCTTGTGTGTCTCTGGCTGTGTGTCTGTGTCGATATGTCTGAGTGTGTGCGTGTGTGTGTGTGTGTGTGTGTGTGGCTGTCTGTCTCTGTAGCCACACTTCCACTGCCTGTTCAAGGCGGGAATAACACACGTTATGCTGCCTCCCTGTTCTGTATATAACGTCTGATTGTGGGAAAGGGGGGATAAAGTGGTCTCGACTGAGCCGGGAATGGAGGTAGTAAGAGCCCCAAAACGAGGTAAAACCATGGTTGATCTATTGGTAAAATATTAACAAAATACCATTTTTGATAAATAATCATTAGTTATGTAGATATATTGACTAAAAAGGTAAAGGCGAGTATTTAAACAAGAAGAATTGTCAGATAAGTTGAGAAAAGGACATCACTTTACTGTGATGCAACCTTTAAAAACAGGGAAAAACACCATCTATTCCACATCACAATGTTACAATATCTAATATCTAAGGCAACATATGGTCTCAAATCTCAATACAATATAATATTTCTATGTTGCACACATCTATTTATCTTCCCTCATGCAGATCATCTGTTCAGAGTCTAGTTGAAATGACCGGCGCGCAGAGGGGAGGCCCTGTCATTTCAGTCGTTCTCCCTTTCAATACATCAGAGTCGCTCAGACTTAAACTACAATATATCAAAGTGAACACACGGTAGATGCATGCAGCAGTGGCCGTCTGCTGGTGTGTGTATTATTCATCAGGAGCGAGGCGTGTCGGTGTGGAGTGTTTGCGGCCTGGTGTGTAAACAGCTGTGTGTTGCTTGACATGCTTTTGCACTCTCGGCTCAGCGTTAACCGGGTCTGTTGGTACTGATCAGACCAGAGCTGAGGCGACAGGACAGCCTGCCAAACAACAACAACCACCGCGGGCCTGGCCCTGCCCCAACCCCGTCCACTCACACACACACACACACGCGCGCACACACATACACACACACACACACATACACACACACACGCGCACACACACACGCACGCACGCACATACACACGCACGCACAGGGATACAGCCACTTAAATTGTCAAATAAATTGACAGACCCTCACATATGGATAAATATGAAACACAGACACATAAACACACGAGCTGAGGCCCGAGGAACAAATCAACACAGCTTTACAGTAATACATAAATAAATGAACAGACCTCCCGTCTGTCTTGGTTTTTGTTTCAGGTTACACGACTCTTCTCAGGCTGCTGGCTCCATGTCTGGAGATAATAGTTGGGTGGAGACCAGAGGATATTTTCTTCAATAAACTAAGAACAAAGACGCACCGATGATTTCATAAGGACCAAATAATGCGGTACCTCAAGCAGGGTTCCCACACACTGTCATGGACAGAATTTCAAAGCTTTTCCATGACTTTTCAAGGAAGCCAGAAATGTTTTTTTTCTGGTTCCACTTGCCCAGGATTTATCAAACATGTAAGATTAAAACTCTAGTCAAAGATGATTTAAAGTGTCCCATATGATGTGTTCAAGGTCCCTCAGAAATTTGAAAAATCCACCAATAATTTGTGTTTTTGTGATTCTGTCAGTCATAAATGGAGTAATTTTAGTGATTTAGATTAAAAAAAAATGCCTTTGAAAGTTTTAAGAAAAAAACATATCCAAGATTTTTAAGTTTTCTATAAAAATTGCCAAAAACTTTCCCAAAAAAATAAGACAAAGAAAAAAAAATCTCCCCATTTTTTTAAGTTTTCTTAAAAAATAAAAATAAAAAAAATATGTATATTTCTGTAAAAAAAAAAAAAAATCGCCAAACATTTTTGCTGAAAACACAGTTTTCTTTAAAACTTGGTGGTAAAAAAAAAACCCAAAATACAGCCATTTACAGCTGTATGCCCTTTCCCCCTTAGCCAAAAGTGCTTAAAAAATGTCTGACCTATCGAGCGGGCGCATAAAGAGAGCCGAACTTGAGAATCTTTCGTGTTGAGCAGATAAAGAAAAACAGAACAAAACCAAAACGTTGTAACAGGCTGACGCGTGTTAAAGCTACGTTATGTGGTCAGCTACAGAAAATAAATTTACATTTTTTTTTCAAAACTTTCATTGATTTTTACTTGTTTCATTACTTTTCCAGGCCTGGAAAATGTGTTTGTTAAAGTCCATTACTTTTCCAGGTTTTCCATAACTGTTGGGAACCCTGTTGAGTTAGTCGATAAACAACGCAAGAGAGCGTGAATCTAAAAAATCGCTGCAGCTTCATGAGAAATGCAAAATGCTGAACGTCCTGGATTGTTCTGCAGCGTGCTGTCTGCTTTTTATGTCCTTTTCTATAATCTTTGTAGCTTCTTATGATATTAAGAAGAAAAACAGAAGAAGAAAAAAGATCATTTTCTATGCAGCGACTGTCAGCAGATTGTCATTAGGCCTGTAAATGCTGTTGTGTGTGTGTGTGTGTGTGTGTGTGTGTGTGTGTGTGTGTGTGTGTGTGGTGAATATTCAGCCCATTTGCTTCGCTGGTACAAAAATTACTGCAATTAGGCAAAGCAGGCGATCAGCATGGACACCATCGGGCAGGCAGGACCCCTGAGTGTGAAGGCATTTTCACATAAGGTCAGCTCATCACACAGAAACTTCCCGTGAACTGTAGCTAAAGTCATGCAGAGAGCACCACTGCTTTTATGTCATAAACAGCATATAACTATTAAGATATATAATGATTCAAAAAGGAGTGAGGGTGACTGACAGCAGGAGAAAAAGAGCAGAACATGAAAAAGGAGGAAAGGGGAAGTTAAACTGAGAAACAGAGTTGAGGAGGAGGAGGAGGGCAGAGCGGAGAGGCGCTGTTTGGAAGGAGAGGTTCAAATCGATGCAGGGACTAATGTATTCAATGCCCACTCTGTTTACAGAGCATGAAGCAGGCCTGATGATATCCAGACTTTTGGCCACGATCGAATGAAAACCTTCCACCAACTGCTTCTAAAGCTCATGTCTGAGCGGCTGCAGTCAAAAGCCTCGGCTCTGTAAACGCCATGAGGACGAGCGCTTTTAGGGCACCATGTACACTGTGCTAGAGCGGAAAATACTAATAATGCCTTCAACCTGATTATAAAAAGTGGAGTTTAAACTAAAGGGCTATGAGTTGTAGCCTGGACATTGTGGTTTAAATAACTTATACCAGCACTACTGAGAACGCTCCATTCTGATTGGCTGGAAGCTGTTGATTAACATTTAGTGACGGGACCCCAACAGGGTGCCAGGTGGCCCCCCAACCATTTTCTAATTCACAATAAAAATAAAGTGATTCACATTGGGATTTAGGGCTGCACTTAAGTCATTTTTAGGAGGAGTGACGAAACAGTTACTCTGTTACAGTAACAAACCTCAAATCTAGCAGTCCAACAAAACATCTTACAGTAAAATTAGTGCGTTTTTGCTGCGTTTTTGCTGCGTTTTTGCTGCATTTTTGCTGCCTGCTGCTATGAGTGCTGTATTTTCATATTTATAAGCACAAATTCTTCTCATTTATTAAGTTGTGCAGGCTCCTGCACAGCTGACTACCCGTCCTGTAAATGTTTCAAAATAAAATACACTGTATCAGCAACTGATGGGATTCTGTCCACAGAGACACAGTCAGAAGGCTTTTGTTTTGAAAGGGAGGCAAGGAAGTTGGAATAAACCATCTTTGTTTTTCCTAATCTCTGTGACAGAGAGAGACGTTTAAGCTGCTTTAAAAAGTGGTATAGAGTCAATATAATAATGAATATATCATTTCACTATCATATTTCTGCTGACAAACGCGAGTGTCGCGTAAAAAATGGCGAGCCACCGTTTCTCTAGATATGCTGCAGCTGAGACGCAGCTGAGACGCAGCTGAGACGCGCCTGACAGGCACCGCTCAGGCGAGCAGTGTGCATGCTCTCATTTGATAACATGGGTGCTGAAATAAACAACAACACACACACACACATCAAAATAATAGAGGTTGTGTATCCAAAAAGTGCCAGCGAAGGATCCCCCACACCCCCAACAGAGATCCTAGCAAAGCCCCAAATGTCCTAATATCACAAATCATCCTCAAATTTAAAAAAATCCCTAAAATCCTAAAGGTCCTAAAACTTGGGAAAGGTTCCAAGAAACTTCCTAAAATCCAAAAAACATTCTAAAATCCTCAAGACAACCCAAGATCCCAGAAAAGCCCCAAAATCCAAGAAACAGACCTGAAATCTGAGAAATGTCCTTAAATGCTACAAACATCCTAAAATCTGAGAAATGACCTAAAATCTGAGAAATGACCTCAAAGCTGAGGAACGTTCTGAAATCCTAGAAATGTTCTTAAACGCCACAAAAGGTTTCTGGTTGCTAATCTTACGAATCTGCTTTGCTAACATACAGAAACGATTGGAAACGAGAGAGACTGGAGACAGTGCAGCTTGCTTTGAAGTAACTCACGGTTGGACAATAAATATCTTGCACAGTATCATAAATAGGAAATTGTCGAGTAAATTTTAAACAAACTTTTGAAATGTTGCAAAAAAGAAATGCAATTTAGTCGGAAAAGCAGAGTTTACAAACAAAACAAGTCATTCATCTACGAGAGAAAAACTGAGAGATTTGAAGGAATTTATTGTTTCGTGTCACACTTTCAAGAAGTAAAGACAAGTTATGTAGTCATGGGAATATTCGGGAAGATGCTGCCAGCTGGAAGAGCTGATACATCAGGTGAATAAATGTTCAATGTGTCTTGTTCATCAAAAGTCTTTCCATATCCAATTTCGCCCATAAATTATTTTTCGACAAAAACCACCTCAAGCGACTGTAAAAACTTTATTTTTGCGCAATTCAGCTTTTCTAATGCAACGCTTTAAAATACAGTTACGGAAACACGGCATTAATGCTTTACAGTCGAGTAAAAAGTGAATAATAAGAGGAAGAAATACAACATTTCAAGCAACATCCAGTCAAAGGTGCGTCCAGAAACAAAGCTCTGTAATCCGAATGGATCCAGGAAGTACCTCTCAGCATCATTAGCTAATTGAATCCAGTATTGATTCCATATCAGTAATAAGTGATATATGGGGCTCATATTAGTTATATTAGGTTAAATAGGCAGCCATAAGGTCATGTGCACGAGACATTTCGTATTCAGTCATAAATTGATCTGCCATGTTTTATTAGAGTGGTGTGTTGCAGCGGCTGTGGATACTTATTAAAAGCACAGTGCGGTTGATGCAGTGCAGCAGGTAGTGCAGGCATTTTTAACAAGAAAATGAGATGTGTTTTCGTTTTTTTCTTCATTTCGTCATTCCAATTTATTCAATATATAATATCTTTAAACAGGCCACAAAATGCTTTACTTTATCATGAAACTGAACTCTGAAAAACTGAGATAAAATCATTTTTAATAGCACAAAAGGACTAAAAATGTAAGCTAAATAATAAAAAAGGACAGTTTCAGGAGTAATCTGATTATTAACCCTTTGAAACTTGGTGTGACGTCACTTTTCTTGCACTGCTTTCATACACCTTTCATAAGTATTTAAACCTGGGAATTTGGTGCGATTGCTTACAAAAACAGGGAAAAAAGCCAAAGACACATGTCTAAAAAAAAAAAAAGAAAAAAATCAAGGGAAAAACAATGTTTATAATTATCATAATTATGTATCTGAAATTAAATTCCAGAGTTATTATGCATTTTTTCAAGTACTATATCCGGGTCATTTCTTCGTTTTTGTTGTTTTTATAATTATTTTTATTTATTTATTTTAGTTTTCAGTTAATTTTCTTGTACTTTTACTAATATCTTGCTAATTTTTGGGTTTTTTCTTTTTTTGTTCAGTGCCTTCTTCTCTTTTTTTTTTTTTTTTTTAAAGAAATCAAGCCAATTTGCTGAAGTTTTTAAGGATTAAATATCATCCATTTATCTTTATATTAGAGGTGCAACAAGGATTGACTTAATTTTAATCATCTACCATTTTCAAAATTTTTGGTTTGTTTTATAAAACAAAACAAAAATTTTGAAAATGGTATTTTTTTAATTTGAGTACTTTATTTTATTTTGTTTATATTTTTAATATTAATGTTGACTGAATATCCTTAGGTGTTAGACTGTTAATTAAGGCATCATCATGGACAATTTTTTTTACTATTTTTCACTTTATATTTCATACATTAAACTATTCAAGTCGAATTCAAATTCTTCAAAAAATTATTCAAATTCATCAATAATGAATATAATCATTAGTTGTGACTATCTATCTATGGTATCTTTACAGTGCATCAGCGAGATCTGCACATGTGATTACAATTTTGAAATTGACCCGAGTTGTTTTGAAGCATCTGCAGTTAACAGAGGATATATTGTCAATTTTATTAGTGGAGGATTACGCAAAAAAAAAAAATCCCATAAAAAATTACCACGCTGATACTCTTCTTGTAATTTCGTCCGTTTTTATAGTCTGGTCAAGGTTAAAGTGCGTAATAACCACCGCGGGGATGTGTTTTCCGTGTGTTTATGACAGGTGAGTGTGATGTATTGGCAGACGACGTTGTAGTTAATGACAGCGCTGTTTTATGGGTGGTGTCACTTGTCAATGCGACCAAACGCACACTTTAACCTCTGCTGGTGTGACAGTGTGTGTGTGTGTGTGTGTGTGTGTGTGTGCATGAACGACTGACTGCATACATCGCTGTGCCTGTGTGCCCATAATGCTCAACACTGTGCCTTAATCAACATTTCTCAATGTAATTTGACCATTTGTAAGCATTACCGGATTAGCGTGCCCAATTATCTGCCATCCTCAACGCTGATATGAACAAATGCCGCATCCATAATCTGGTCTTAATAGACGCACGCTGGGTTGATGTATCACGCAGCTAATTTCGTGATTACATTTTCAGTGACCAGACCTTTTCCTGTCTGCTAATTGCAGCAGGTTAAGCAGCAAGCAAGGCAATACGAATCTATCGGGTCATGTTCCAAACACAAGGTCTGTTCTGTGTGCGCCCCCCCCCCCCCCATCAATCAATCCTCAATGATGTGCATGCTGTGTGTGTGTTTGGACGGGTGTGTGTGTTTGCACATCCATTCCCTGTGAACTCTCGCCTCGTCCTATTGATGCCTCTCACATGACCCCCGTCTATAAAGCAGCATCTCCATTAAAGTGAAATACATGTTCAGCAGTACAGCTGTACTTTTTTATAACTACAGTAAAAATAAAAGTGTTTTACAGCGTTATTGTTTTCAGGCACCGGGTAATGATAGAGATGAGGAGGTATTTTATGGGGGTCGTCTTTATGGAGAATCTGCTGGTTATAGATATAATAAAGGGACCGATTCTCACGCTATCTCCTGACCTGACCTGACCTGAAATTTTGTTTTATTTAATTAACTTGATTCAACTTTACTGTGAAATCTGATTTTAAAAAATAACACATCTGGGAAACTAACTGTCTTAAAAGGTGAATAACTACGAGTCTTGACCCTTTGAAACCAGAGCAAATTGGCTTGATTTCTTTCAAAGACATAGGAAGGATGCAATGAGCAACAGAAAAAGAAATAACCCCAAAATGTGTGAGAAACTGAAAAAAAGAAAATTACCTCAAAATTTGTAAGAAATTATTATTTTTTAAAAATCATCAAATTTTTTTGAAAAACGTTAAAAAAAATCAAGAATTTGAAAAAGTGTTTAGAAAGTATAATTAGTCTGTAACTTACTTGTCATAATGATGATTACAAATACTTTTTCCCTGTCGATAAGAGTATTGATAAGTATCGATACCGATACTGGCACTGCTTATCGGTATCAACACTTATCAGTACTCTTATCAATACTACTCTTTAGGGGTCGACAGATTATCAGCCTGGTTGATTATTGAGGCTGATATTCGGCATTCTGCCATTTATCTGTATTGGCTTTATGTTTTAATGATCGCCGATAAAATTAATTAATTAAAAAGTGCAAGGACAGTGTCGGCATGGGAGGGACGTTTACTTTGCAAAACATCAGGGATCTATTTTTTTTATTTATTCATTTTGAATTTAAATTATCACTTGAGTTTATGAAAAAAAAGATGCTGGGAACTTGCTGTATATGATGTTGAAGGTTTCAGTTTTGATTAAACATTTGCTAAAGGCATTTAAACATTTATTCCAAATATAATAAAAATATATTCCAAATTCTAAATATTGACAGAAAATTTTCAGTTTTCCTGTAAATGTATATCTGTTCCAAATATCGGTTATCAATCTTATCAACCAGGGTACTAATAATCAGTATCGGCCCTGAAAAACCTTCTTCTACTCTTTATAATTTGGTGCAGGAAATACAGACATAACATGTAAAAGAAATTCAAGTTATGTTGTTTCTGCCACAAACTTAGCAACTCAGTGGTTTGTATGACATACATGTCAGTATGTAGTATCGACACGAGTATCGATAAGTAGTACAGTAATGTATCAATAAATCCAAACAATACCAATACCTAGAAATAAAGTAAACACAACGTAGGAAAAACAGCTGTCAGATTTTACAGTGTTGAGGACCAACTCTAAACTAACAAAATCCAATTTAATCTTAAACAATATATTTATAAATGATCCGCCAACTCCAATATTTGAGCCTGACAGGATATAATCTGGTCAGTTTCTGATGAACTTTACTCTCATTGTGTAAATATGAATTTTTTATTAACTGGTAATAAATTAACGGAGCTCTTTGCATGCTTCTCATGCCCATTTCACAGGTATCTATTAGAGAAAATGAGCTCCATTTGTTCAATATCGTGTCAATAACTCGAGTGGCTGAGCGAGCAGTTTCAAAAGGAATGAAGGAACCTCTAATGCCTCTATTAATGCCCGTATGTATATTTTACAAAGAACATACAGTATTTAGATAACCGTGGTTCACGAGTGGCTCCGAATCTGCATGAATTAATGACAAGCATCAATGATCAAAAGTCAGATTCAAAGGGAATCGCATTAATCGCTATTATTTAATTCATATTCATTTAAAATGTAGAAAACCAATAGATGATTATGAGTGTCTATCATTAGCTGTTTTTTTATTTTTTCTGATCAAGGCTTCAGACCAGCCTGTGTCAAACTGCCAAAAAACAAATACGACTGACCTGACTCAACTTTAATCTTTCGCTCAGTTATCCACCTTTTCATTAGAGAGTCTGTTGCTGTCATGGCAGTAAACCTGCAATTTTATCTGAACTGTCTTAGCTTCTATTTTTTGCCAAAAGTTAAAAAGTTTAATTATTGAAAATGTCAACAGAAGGGAGATTATTAACTCCAGAAAGATTTAAAAAGCTTTGCATGAGTGTACATGTAAAATACTGATAACACCACAACACAAACGCTCACACTCACACACTTATTTTTGGTTGATTTACTTTGCTTGCATGTTTTCTTATTGACTTTTTTTTGCTTGTTTACTTTTCATATTTACATAGCTTTTGTAGTTATAATACTTTTAGAGGCGAGATTCCTCATAAACTCGAGGCGTTCTTAAACTCACCTGCACAACCCTGTCGTCTTTTTTGTTGTATTTCTGTTGTTTTTTTTTGGTGCAAATAAACCTTAGACTTATAAGGTTATAAACATAGAAATGAACAGCTAATAAAGGACTTGACATTGCAGTGCAGATTTTTTTAAAAAGCTGCGTAAGACATAAAAGATTCATTTGAACAGAGTTTAGGAGCCGACATCAGATCTCTCTGAAGTTTGTTCCAGCTATTTGTTGCATATAAATTAAAAGCTGCTTCATCGTGTTCTGCTTTTAACCGTCAGAAGAGGGAACACAGAGTCACTTTTATAAGGCAGAAGCAGATCAGACATTTGTTGTGGCGCGTAATATTATAATAATCAGTTTAAACTGATCTACAGCAGCAGCCAACAGGAAGCCAGGAACTGGAGTTACGTGAAATGACCCAAAAATCAGCAAGGAATTAGTAAAAAACTACAAGAAAATGACCAGAAACAATAACAAAACAACAAACATTTGGCAAGATATGTCCCATAAAATGCAAAAATTAGAAAATTAGTAAAAGGTGACAAATATTATCCAAAAAAAGGAAATAATGTAAACGTAACTATGATTTTTTTTAATTGACCAATTTCTCAAGGTCATTTTCTTGTCTTTTTTAATTTTTATTTCATTTTTTTCTTTTTTTTTTTTTCTTTGTTTGTTTGGGTTTTTTGTACTTCTTTTCATGTTATTTTCCTGTGACTTTTTTTTAACTAATTCATGCTCATTTTTGTGCCATCCCTTGTTAAGCTGCTCATCTCCTTCTTTGCATGTTTTTGAAAAAAAAGACAATATGTTTATCTTGTCTTGTCTTTGCAACTGAAGTACATTTTGTCAGATAAAGTCACTGATTGTTGTAAATCATGAATTGTTTAGTGCATTGAACACATTAGTGTTTTCTCAGTAAGAGCACATGTTGCATCAGCTGCGGCCAACTGACAAACACAATACGACAAGTGATGAAATTAAAGTAATAATTATTGTGTGTGTTTGAGCATATCAGTGCTTCCCAGTGAAACTGGTGAGTATCCACCACAGAGGACCTAAAAATAAAGCTGTTCTCAGTGTGACCGGCGTGTGTTTTAGAGTTTTCCAACAGGATCTGAAAGTGGTTGGGAAATTTTTTCATAATGCTACAGCTGAGGTTAAAATATGAAAATGATGAAAGGTTGAGGAGGTTTTCACGGCACATTGGGGACTGGTGTGTTCTTGTGTCGTGGGGACGTCTCACAGCTCGTTTCTGTCTGGGTGTGAGCAGATGCCAGGCGGCTCTGTGGTTAACCCCCCCTCCTCGCTCTCTGTTGTTGTCCAGTGTGTTTACGGTCCGTGGGCAGCGGCGGGCCAGAAAAGGCCCTCGGCTGGCCCGGACTAAAGGCGCCTGTGTGGGTCAGCTCTGGTTCCTGCCCCCCCTTCATCATCTTGACCACAGCCTCAAGCCCTGCCCAGACCGGCCTGGCCTCGGCCGCAGGAGTGACCAGAGCCTGTCAGGCGAGGGCCTGGGAACAAAACGGATCACTGCGTGGACAGAGAGCTGAGGAGGCGACCGCCAGCAGGACGGGACGGAGAGAGAGGTGTGAGGATGAGCAGGGGGGAGAGATTCGGCAGGTAAACGGGTGAAAGGTGACGGCAGTAAAATGTGTTTCTGTCTCCTGTAAGTAAACTAACAGTTTCTCTCTGTGGAGCATAAACTTCCTACTCTAACTGGCAGTGCGCCTGTCCCAACGGCACCACACACCGCGTCTGCAGCGAATATATCGCACCCACACCACCAGTCTGGGGTGGGGGGAAAATCGATACAGCATAGTATCGCGCAATGTCCGAAATGAACTTTTTGACTCATTGGCAAAAATGGCTGGTAGATGAAAAAACCCACTGGCCAAGCCGGCCAAAATAATAAACTGCCTTTTCTGTTTCACATTTGTTTCAGTACATTTAATTGAGATAATAATGTGTTATGTTGAGTGCAAACACAACCCTTAGTGCCCGCTTTAATATTACACACACTGTAAAATGTGCTATTCAAAATCAAGACTAAAGAAAAAATCATACATTAATATTATTTTCTACTTTCAATGACTTAATTTTTTAACCAACATCAGTCCTAATCATAAACATCAAATATTAATTAATTTTTAGAATTTTAACTCTTTAAATGCAAGGTTTTTGTCATGATGACACTATGTTTTCGGATTAAAAAAAACAGAATTATTTATATGTAAAAGCAGATTATTTTTTTATTATCACAGTCTGGGATACGTCAATGATTAACAGCAACATTGATTTGGACGGTGCACCTAGTGGAAATACCATGTATTTTCTCCATATGCCAAATATGGTAAAATAATATGTCATCAGGCAGAAAATAGTTTTTAAAAAAAGAAAAATTCTGAGGCAAAAGTCGAAAATGACACCCCGAAATAATACAATGCATGAATTTGATGGGTTTCAATGGTGCATTTTTTTACACTTAACAGTAAAAAGGTAACAGTTTAGCTTACATGGTGTATTTTAAACTTACTGTAGCACAGGTGTGTGTGTGTGTGTGTGTGTGTGTGTGTGTGTGTGTGTGTGTGTGTGTGTGTGTGTGTGTGTGACACAGACAGCTTAGGAGCCGGAGAGCCAGGAGCTCCTAAATGACACCAAAATGCAGCGGACTTTCAGCATACTTTGATATATGACTATTTCAGTACAAACATTAACCTGTCGGTGTGACGGAAAGCCTTCAGAGAATTACTTGTCAAACGGAAAATATACCCACATTTGATGTTATAAGAATCTTTCCTTTAATAAGAATATTACACTTATATGAATATATATCATAATGAGGCAAATAAAAATATGTGACCGTCAGTGCAGTGGACTCTTAAAACTCTTACCACCTGTTAAACAAAAGCTACAATAACTGATCTTGTTATCTATGTGAGCAGAAATAAAATAATAAGAAGAAATAATAATGGGAAAACCAAACTTTGTGAAATGTTGTTACTATATTGCTGCTTCGATTAGTCAAATCAATTATTCACTACACAGGAAAATAACTGCAAATTATTTTAATAACCAATTAATCTTTTAGTTGTTTTTTTTCACTAAAAATGGCAAAAACAACACCGCTTGTTTGTTTTTTGCCTCTCAAATAAACAGATTTCCTGCTTTTATCTTTTGTATCATATTAAACTGAATATCGTTGTATATGCTGAAATTTTGAGAAACTGGGACGGACATTTTTCCCTATTTCCAGACATTTTATCAACCAAACAATCGATTGACCTACTAAATAAATGACAGATTATTTGATTATGAAAATGATTATTAGTAAAGTATTGGTTGATTAAGTTATTCATTGTTTAGTCTATAAAATGTATTAAGTAAATAAGATTTTTTTTTTTTAAAGAAGTCCAAAAAAAGAAGTCGATATCAAATTTACAATGAATTAAAACATTATTTGGTTAATACATTATTTTTGGTTGTTGTCAGTCAATATTCTGTTGATTGATTATTTGATTAATCAGCTAATATTTTAAGAACTAATGACGTCATCACAATACAGTTCCACTTAAAGTCATTAAAGTATTCAAATGATCGTCACAGAGTCCTGGCATCAGGCACACAGAGGCATCGCAGGACTGAAATTTATGCCAAAATCACAATTTTGAAAGTGTTGCTAAATTTAGTGGTTATGACAAAACGCGTCGAGTATGTGAAACTTTCAGACACCCTCAGAGTAACGAGCTGGTCCGCCTCTGAAAGGCTGGCATGCTCAGCAGGCCACCGTGACATCTACTCACGCTCGCTCCTCAGCAGATAAAACCCCACAGGACACATATTTTAACACACGCACACACACACACACACACTGGTTATCATAAAACATTTGGCGGAGCCGAGCGGCGATCCTATACTTAGCAGAGTAATGACTGGTGCCGTTTACACGGACATGTACTCTGATTAGACTGTCATTTGGAGGGATGTCTGCGGCGGCCACAAGGCCACCAGATACAGTTCACATGGAAAACAACAGGAAAACAGAAAAACAACATGCATGAAAAGATTCAAATGTGCTCACTCTCTCATTCACACACACACACACACACACACACACGTCCATCAGTTACGTTTGTTTCCACACGGAGCTGTGTGTGCAGCGTTGTTGAGAGATATTTCACAGCGCCGACACACCTCGGCCTGATTGGAGGGTGCCGGGGGGGAGGCAGGGAGTCTGGGCCGGGAGGGGAGGCCGGCAGAGGTGAGGAGAGAGTTTTATGTGCAGCATTTTAAAAAGAGAGCTCGTGCTGGTGGAGCCGCGAGCTTTATCAGGTCTCTACTGCTCCCTGTTGGCCACAGAGGAAACCTCCCAGCTCACAGCGCTCACTCATCTCGGTGTTTGCTCTTGATCAGGTTTTAAAAGTCTTTATCAGGGTTTATGCTCAGTTTAACAATACATTTCCATGACTCTACGGCAAATTTAAGAGACTCGCTATAACAACTATCAATACTCTTTATCAGCTCCTTTTCATTACTATATCACATACATATATAATGAGTTAAGAACAGGATTAGAAGTGAATATTTAATTAAAACTAAGGGACTGTTTGTTATTTATGAGAGGGGAGCAGTGGGGAGGGATCTATGTTTTTGTTTTGGCTTTATGGGAGGGGAATGTGATTTTAAATGGCTGTATTTTATTTTAATTTTACTATTTATTTATTTTTTTTTTTTTAAATAATTTTTCTTGAAAAAACTTTGGTGACTTTTAAAAAAATAATAATTTTTTTTTTGGTCTTTTTCATTTCTTATGAGATTCTTTTCTTCTTTAGACAGTTTATGCCATTTTAAAGAAAGAAAACTGTTTTTTTTATTACATTTTTTGGCCATTTCTAAAGGAAATATTAATATTTCTTTTTTCTTTCAAAATTTTAAGCATTTTTTAAAGAAAATATGCTGGATGTTCAAATTTCCGACGGTCCTTGAACACATCATGTATTAATATACAGGTTTGTGAAACAAAATTCCATAACTTCTCCAAAAAGTTTCAGGGTGTATTAAGTTTTATGAAACTTTTCCAGACCTGGTAATTGCTATTTTGCAAATTCCATGACTTTTCCAAGTTTTTCATGACCGTATGAACTCACAACCTGCGGCGCTTTCTCTTCAAAGCTTCCCCCCAACAGAACCCGAGACAGAGTTTATTTGATTGCTGGTCAAAATATGCGGTGTCACTATGGGATAACAAAGCCTGTAACCGACCTGCATCACAGAGCGCAGCTCAACGCTCCGTATGCATCCACACAAGCAGCTCCAGTTACAGCCACTGACCGCCGCAACCTGTTATTCAAGCTCCCCTCCTGTAAACACGCTCGCTTTCATCTCATCCTCCTTCTGATTTTTGTGGAGAGGTGTTCTTGAAAGAATACATATACACACACACACACACACAACACACACACACACGCGCAGTGAGAGTCAGTTATCCCTGTTTGTGAGGAGCGGTACACAAATATATCCACCAGAAAGCATGCAAACGTGGTCCAGCACAAATATAAGCACCAGAGACACAACAGAGAATTTACACTGTCTAAAAGATGCAGATTTTTCCTGAAAATAGTGGAAACAAATAAGAAGTAAATTTCTTCTGCAACAAGCGAGGAGAATTTCCCGAAAACTCACAATTTACTTTGGAGAGTGCTGAAAAAAAGTTAAAAGAAAACCAGATTTTTTTTCACACTTTACATTATTTGTATGCACTAAGAAGTGCATTTACTCAAGAACGGTGCTTCATTTTCAGGTACCTAAACTGTACCTGATTTGTTCTATTGTTATGATAAAATTTGCGAATTATGAATTATGAATATGGTGACACGTTTGTGACTGTATAATAACATATTACTCTGCATAATGTGTTTTTTTTTTTTAATTTAAGTACATGTAATTGATAATCAGGGCTCCTACACATTTCCATGGACAAAATTTCAATAACTTCTCAAGCACCAATGATAACAGCTCCATGACTACTCACAAAACAAACATTCAGTACACTTTAAAAGCAGTCATAGGTATGGAAGCTTTGGGATTAATGTCCATAAATGTTACATTGCACACTCTTATTCAAATATATCCGATTAAAACTCTTTAAACACAAGTCCAGCTGTCTGGCATCCACGGTGGCAAAGACGGGATGTGGGGAGAAAACAAAGAAATATACGCAGTGGTCAACAAAACGCTGTCACACATCGGCATATATTTCATAAATTCAAAGTTATTAATTCAAAATTCTACACGTTAAAGTATGGAGGTATAACCAGCAAAATGTACAAAAAGTGGCAAAAGTATTCATTATGCATAAAAAAGAATAAAATATGTTACTGGATTGTAATTATTGATGCATTCATATATTTAGCATTTTAATGTTGCAACAGGTTGATTTTATTTAATTTATATATGTAGGTTGTCAATTTTCCTTTTGGTATCAGTTACATCTTATCTTATGACAATATAACCTTATTTATTTGTTGATTATATGCTGTATATTCATTTTAATAAGCAAAATAACTGCAGTTATCAAACATGACTGAGTAAAACGCACTGGTGGATGAAGTACCTGAAAGTCATATTTGAGAAAACATGCAGATATGTTACCAGAAAATGACTTGAAAAAATGAAGTATTAAAGTATCTGAAATGTTCTGTCGTTGAGTTTGGAAAGTAATTTTACATATTAAACATAGTATTGAAAGTAAAAGTAGAAGTACATGCTGTTAATAAAAGAGCAATAGGTCAGAATTTTGAGATTTATGAAGTAATGTTGAAGCGATATACCAGTTTTGAGGTATCCCGCGATATGATAGTTGATGGTTATAATACTGCAGATATTTGCTCATCTATGATAATACGAAAAAAATATAAACCACTGGATGGAGAATCTCATCTTTATGTTAGTTATTTTCAAAAGGGGGACTTTCCATTTAAAAAATGTCGTCACTTCTTAATTATAGTGATAAAGAATGTGTTCAACCTTCAGTTTTCATTTCTTTAAGAGTCAATCTGACTGATAGTTATAAAAGTGATTTAATACTGCATTACTGCGATACAGTAAAACCACGATATTGTCTGAGACAGTTATCATACCGTGAAATTTTCATACTATTGCTTCCCTATTATAAAGTTTATTTCCTCATAAAATGTCTATTACCTTAAAATGAAGCATACATTACAACTAAAGAAAAATAAGGTCTTTTGTACAACTTGAAGGATTTAAAGAACAAAATCCAGTTTTTCTTTCCCTGCCGGTCTATCGTTCGTCCATCTGTCCCCTCCCTCCTCCTCCCTCTCTGCTTCCTCCCTTCCTTTACTATTTTGTAGTAAGTAACTAAAATGCTTTGGGGAAATATCGAGGAGTAAAAGTACACCTTTTATTTTGGAAATGTAGTAGTTTTAGTGGAGTGAAAACTGAAGTATAAAGAAATAGAAAAGCTCATTGTAACAAAAGTACAATATTTGCTTGTGTATTGCAGCAGAGTTGACAAAAGGTCGCATACAATGAAAATACTCAAGTACCTACATTTGAACTTAAGTTCAGTACTCAAGTGAATGTCCTTAGTTACTTTTCACAATAAAGTTTAAGTCTATCACACTTTTACCACCACAACATTTGAATATTCACAGATTTGGGGAGTTTCAACAAGGAAGAAGTAGTCGTAACTTTTTGGAGTCGTGCTCCTTTTTCTCCCGTTACAGTTGTGAATGCATCTACCACCACCAGCGAGACTCAACTCCAGAGTGTGACTTCACTCCAGCCTGCGCTCCGGGCTTATCAGAGGGGCTATCTGAGCGCCGCATGCCCAGCAGAAGAGGCGGGGAGGGGGGTGGTGGAAGGTATGACACACTGCCTGGTCTGAAGCCCAGACACACAGCTCCTGTTACCAAAGACAGAGGCCTGAAGAAAACACACAATGGCTGTGGCAGGAGGGAGGACGAGCTGCAGGTTTGTGGATGCATCCATCACTGAGGATCTCCTGCACAGCCAGAGACCATCTCTGCTAACTGCATTATCGATATACTGTGTGTGTCTCTGATTCTGATATATTAAATCATGTATTAGAGCAGTGATACTCAACTTATATTGCAGGCCAAATCTGCCCCCCCATACACATACATACTTACATAAAACAGCATCATAATAGAGCTTGTTAATCAAAAAAAGTGGCAGTGGAGGATCCTCGCACCCTCGCATCAGAGGTACTAGCTAAACCCCGAATGTCCTAAAATCCTAGAAACGCCTTGAAATCCTAGAAATGTTCTAAAATCCTAGAAATGTGCTAAAATCCTGCAAACATGCAAAAATCCTTAAAAAAAATAATAATAATAATTAAATACATAAATGAATAAAAATAAAAAACAGAAAAATCCTAAAACCCAAAACATGTCCTTGGATTTTGGGATGTTTATATTATTTTAGGACATTTCCCAAAAATCACTAAGAAATGTGCCTTACATTCTTGAAACATCTCAAAATCCTAGAAATGTCCTGAAATCTGAGAAATCTCCTAAAATCCTAGAAATGTGCCAAAATCCTGGGAACATCCTAAAATCTAAGAAAGGTAAAATAAATTTAAAAAAAAATAAAAAACTGTCAATATCCCCAAAACATACAACTGTGCTAAAATCTCTTAAAAATCCTAAAAATGTTGTAAAAATCCTGCTCAAGAAACATCCTAAAATCCTAGAAACATGTATGGGGCCGCTGTGACTGGCCCCTGGCCTTATGTCATGTTGCAGAAATGGCCCCTAAGCAAAGCACGTTGAGTGTCCCTCGGTTATTAGAGCCTCTGGCTGTCCAAGAATGTGTGTCCCTTGTTTGTGTGTCACATGCTTTCTGTGTCTCTGTGTATAAATTTTCTCAAACTGCACTAAAAGTCTGCATTTGAACTCACATGAACAGCAGGAAGTTGAGAAAAAACCATCAAAAGGGAAAGAAAGACGCAGTTGAAACGCATCGACAGCGAGAGAGGGGAGGGAGAACGAGAGGGTGAGAGCGAAAGAAAAGACAGAGAGAGCTGGAGGAGAAAGAAGATGTCGAGTCAGAGCGAGTCGGCGACATGTGTTATTTATTTCCCCCGTGTAAACACTGAGAGAAGGCAGACATAATCAATAGGAAACTCCAGATTGTAAATAGACGGCTCTAATAGCCTAAACACTGGCCGCTATAGTTACACTCACACACACATATCAGCAGCACTTAGACTCCACACACAGAGACGAGGAGGGAGGCGCAGCGGAGGAGGGGGAGACGGGATGGGTAGATGGAGTGAAGGAGAGATGTAAGAGCAAAAGGAGTGAGAGAAAAAGGAGAGAAAGAAGGGGCCAGGCTGGGCGGGCCACCCTTATTTACCAATAAAGAGCCCTGATGAGAAGATAAACACACAGGAGACAGTCTGGGCAGGAGCAGGGAGGGAGGAGAGAGGGAGGTGGGAAGGAGAGACGGGATTTCAGCTTTTATCCTCCACTTTGTTCCAGCAATAAATAAGCAGCAGTGATGAGCTGAGAGAGAAAAGGTGTAAAGGTAAAGAGGTCAGACATTCAGTCCAAACGGACATGCAGAGAGGTAAGTGACGGAGACGAGGGGTGGGAATCACAGGGTAACTCGCAACGGGATGTTAAAACGATATTGGCCCATGATAACGATACTATCACGATTCTGCAATAACTGATATATTACAAGACAATTCATCTACCCTACATCACAATATCTGTGACTAAAGAAGAAAAATTACCCCTCAAAAAAGGCACAAAGCAGTTATTACGTATTTATAAACAGCACTGAGGTGTTACTTTCACAGGATTTAACATAAGAGATGAAACAACACCCGGGTCAAAAGACTGTTTTATCGCCTCGAGCTCCAATCTGCATTAATGGGAACACAACACCCGGGTGAACATGTTAATTTCAGCTCCATGACCGGCAAGATGCAATGACGCGCCGTCACTAATTACCCTCCGACTCCTCCTAAGCAGCTGAAACATCGATCCAAATACATTTGCAGAGTTTGAAAGGGGGACTTAATAAGTAAAAGATAAATAACAAGAAGGAACCACTGAAAAGTTTTCAAAGACCTCTGATCCTACTGCTTTCTACTGTTCACCTGTTCTCCTGCCTGTCCATGACATCACACGGACACACCAACAAGACAACACACACACACACACACACACACACACACACACTCACACACACACGCGCCAGCTGACAGAGAGGCCGACTTGCTCTCCAGAGGTGAGTTCAGTGGCAGTGGGAATATGGCCAAATGCTAATATTTAGCAGGTTTACTGTGTTTAAAAAACCTGCATGCACATGCAAATTGTGGTGGGAAAGAGGTATTACACTCACTGACTGCAACATGGCTTTGACGTTTGGCATCATTTCAATGTCAAACAGCCACAAACTGACAAAAGGCCAAACTTCCAGAAAGCAGAACAGCTCTGGAGCTGCTGTGTCTCTGCTGCAGAGCTGCCTGCTGCTCTAACTACTGTGACTCCAAATTAAAAGCACATACTCCCCTTATTTATGGAGCCCTGCAACCCACTGTGTTGTCAGCGACACAGTCCTGCAAATATCAACAATGCAATTTGATCGATGCAAAATGAAAACGTCGATGTATATCATTATCTTTAAGATGTGCCTTTATTTTGAAATTCTGTGTCACCATAACATAGGAACTGCCCGATACTGGAAAGCAGCCAAGAGCCAAATCAGCTGTGTGGAAATATTTTAGATTTCAGAAAAAATAAGGTTCAACAGAGAGAGCACGTGTTGCATGACGTTATGGGATTAACAACAATGTCCGTGCTTGAGCATCTCACTCACTTGCAGCAACTCTAGCTGCTCTGTTTTAACAGACTAAAAACAAAACAAAACAAAAAAAAACATGCATGTAGGATGCTCAGACTGTGTCGTGATCATTGGCTGTAAAGATGGACAAGGTGACAGTTGTCGCAAAAGTGTAACTTTTAGATCTGGATCGCCCCCTGGTGTCTGACTGCAGTATAGATCATAAAGCCCGCCCCTCCGTGTGAGTAAACGGGACATAGGCCAAACTAAAAACTCAAAGTACACGGCAAATGTTAAAGACGTTTTCTGTCATTCAAGGTATTTCACATCAACCTAATGTTTGTTCAAGTGGTCGTTTTTATGATAAGTTCTGTTTTATCGAGTTATTAAATTAGACGGGGGGGGGGCGTCATGACTGACAGTTGTGACAGCCAATCCATGCGCTTGCATTCAATGGAGCTGCTCAGGATTGGTCGGGCGAGTGTGTTTCCGATATCGCTACTGCACAGACTCTGGCTCTCAATGACATCACCCTCACAAGATGGCAAAGCCCGTATCTCTGATATTTTTCCCTCACTTCAGCGTAGCGGGGGTCAGTGGGGGCGTGTTGTCCATCTTTATATACACTCTATGGTCATGATGTTGTGTCGTAATTTGTTGCTGCGTAAATTGTTTCGTTTAACTTTACCAGTCTCCTGAAAACAAACTGCAACAGTCAGCATCATACAGGTTTGTCAGACACGAAGCCTTTAAGACAATTTAGTTTTAGTAGCTAATGGTTTTCAATCAGTCACTCTTCAGAAATCAGTGAGTTGAGAAGTTTTCACAAAACTTTCGATATTTCCTGTCGCAAAGCAGCTGTAACTGTTCCCCTTATTTTGTCTGTTTTGCCACCAAGTATCAGACGTTCAGAGTCTGGAGTCCTGTTAAAAACATGCATTATCCGTGATTACATTTCATTTTTAATTACAACTTGTCTGACACTGGTACGCTCAGACATAAACTAGTGAGTAAAACGAGACCACTCGCATTCAGAACCCCCAAATTACTGCTAATTTGGTGATATGATTAGAGAGCAACCTTCACGTAAACATCAGCCTGATGTTGACCCATTAATTGTTCGTAACAGCTTTTTAAAAATAGCCTCTTATCAGCGCGGGCTTTGTGGAGATGTTCACACGCTTCGCTCCAAATGTGAGAATAATGAAGCGAGTGCTTTGTTTGGAAGCTGCTCTTTTACTTTGAATTGATATTTGGGCGATACTTGTGCAGGAGTACTTACACTCGAGTGAATTGTATCTGCGCTCTAAACGTCCCTAAGGATGTGGCTTTCTGTGCTCTTGAGTTCGAATCTCGTGTGTGTGTGTGTGTGTGTGTGTGGTTTTGGTTGCTCATGCGGTGTCACAAGTCATCAGGGTGAGGCTGAGCGGCGACCCCATGACCCCCATCAGAGATCAGAAGTGAAGCACTTAGCGGTCGCGGCCCCCCTCCTCCTTCCTTCCTCCATGATCCTCGCAGACAGCCTTCTCTGATTCCACCGCTGCGGCTAATAAAGGCAGCAGGAGACTAATTCAAGTCAACAGTTGAAGGGGAGTCCTTGAGAGGAGAGGGAAAGTTAAAGGCTGCGCCGTCACTCAGCTCGCAGCTCTGCCTTCTTTAAACAACTGATATTATACCGAAAGTGAAACAGGAAATTCGTTCCAACAGGACAAATATGTAAAGAGAAGCCGTCGCATGCTGAGGGAGCAGGATGGCTGCTGCTGGTTTATATTGTATCCCTGCCTTTTTAATGGTTTCTGAATTCTTTGTGTTTCGCTAAATCACATAACATTTTAAGTAAGTGCGAGGTCGAGAGCTCCAGTCTCATCTATTCAGGCTGTTCTCATTCACTGTTCGTACTTATACCTACAAAAGGTAACGCACTATAATTCGTATGACCCAAATAATGAGTGAGTGAGCCAGGAGGCTGTGAAGTCAGGTGTCTCAGCACAAAGAGCGATAGAGTTCGTGTAGGGAGATCAGGCGGGTTTCCATTAACCCTTGCAAATTTAAATTGCAAATATAAAAGACGTCTAATGGAATCTCAAAAAAGTCCCATTTATCACAAAAAAGGTTTAAAGCTCAAAAGAGGTGATATTTTAGGAGATATCGAAAAAGGCATATTTCACAAAACTGCAATGGAAACACTTTTTTGGCTTTAATAGGTCACATGATTTACGAAAAAGAGTCACATGACTCTTCTATAAAACATGCAGGCATGATGCAGCAGGCGCTACAAGAGATCCTCCGTTTTGAAAGAAAGGTTGAATACGATCCGACGTTTTATTTACCTTTGCCTAATAGTCATTTTACTGAGCTAGTGAGAGTGTTCAAACAGTTTTAACAGATGAGGGAGAATCAAACAGGCCGACTGAACAAACACCAGAGACAAGTGATAATGACATTGTTAGGATAAACCTATCTGCTGTAAGAAAATCCCCGTCTCCTTCCCGGAGGTTGTTGTCTCGAACCATTAATTGCTGGTGCTGCGTGGGACTGTGGGAGTTGTTGCTCATTTCCCTCGGCTGGAATGCCTGCTTCATTAAATCGACTGAGCGGGACGGTTTTGAGGAGAAAAAGATGATAGTTTCTCAGGGTAATAACAGGCCTCAGGATAAGCTATGTTTAAGAGGCTACCGCAATGGCTACCCTGTCCTGCACCGCAGCACTCTCATGACCCTGGCTGCTGGGGACGGCACTGGCCAGACACAATTAGTGGTCACAGATACCTAGGTGCGTGTGTGTTTGTGTGTGTTTGCATGTGTGGGTGGGTGGATGCTTGCATGCTTGGACGGCTGGGCGTGTTTGCATGTGTGTGTCTGCGTGTGTGCACAGATGTGAGTGCATTGTGTGTGCGTGTGTGTGTGTGTGTGTGTGTGCGTGTGTGTGTGTGCATTTTTAAGCCCATAAAACCCACATTCCACATTCAGTATCAGTGTCAGTGGGTGTGTACTGCCTGTCTGTCTGTGTGTCTGTTGTCAACGACAGTGTTTACTGTCAACGTGTCCCTAAATAACAGCCGGACAGACTGCTGGTCAGTGGAAATCTATCTGCCATCTATAGGGAAGCTAAAACATCATGTGATCGAATAACCTGACACTTCTGATTTTTCTGTAAAATTGCCATTTTAGTAAAGCTGCGATGATTTTGGGTGATTTTAAACTGAGATCATCCTGGCACAAACAAAAAAAACACAACACTTTCCCCCACTTTTCTGGGAATTTTAAGTCCAGAAGACAAAAAAAAGCATCTTATTTTTCATGATTACTCATCATTACCTCTAAATACGTTCGTCCACTTTCAGCGCTGCGGCTCTTTTGAGGCTGCCTCTGTCGTTCTTTTCTCTCAGATTAACAAAAGGAGAACACTTTATAGCAAAAGAAAAAGAGGAGAAATGGAGCCAAGTGTGTGCAACGAGGGTCTCATCTGGACAATTTAGCACTGCAGGAGACTGCACAGCGTGTGTGTCCGTGTGTGTGTGTGTGTGTGTGTGTGTGTGCATCAGTTTTTATTGCAAGTTAACCACAGATTAAGAATGGAGGGAAAATATTGTCATCTTGTCTGCAACAGACAATATAAAAGTTATGAATCCAACCTTCTGCAAATTATCAAAACTGCTTGTTGAAAACTTTGATCTGAAACTTTTTTGCTGAAATGCTGCAATAGAGTTTGATTACTTTGATTTGTGGATCTCTTTGCTTCTAAAAGTTATTTGTGACAATTTATAGGTCTCTAAAAAGCAATCACTTTTTATGTGTCTATGTTTTCTAAATATTACTGTTTTGTTTGGTGTTTTTAACCCTTTGAAATCTATGCAAATTGGCTGGATTTCTGTCAAAAGCATGGGAGGAATGCAATAAGCAATTATTATTAGCACAAAAACAGTAAAAAGTCACAACAACATTAACATTATACAACATGATAGACATTATTCAGCTATATATGTATATGTATGTATTTATGTATATGTGTAGATAAATAGCTAGATAGACAGATTTAGATATAAATATAAATGGCTTTCAGTATTAATGTGTTTAGATAGGTAAATTTAGTTATTATTATTTTATTTTATTAATAGCTTTAATTACCAGCTAACAGACAGTCCAGTTTTTAGGAGGCTGTAACACCTTGACTTTTAAAGCTATTGTGATGGTCAAAAGTTAGGATACATGTTGTCGACGGAAAAATAGCATATCCATTGAACAGGGGCCCTTTGACCTCTGACCTCCAGAAATCTCAATGAAAATGGGTTGCCCACTTCATGCTTGTCCCATGCAGTTTTTTGCCGTCATTTGATTTTGAATAAAGACAATCTGGTAAATATTGCTTTACCTTGTCTGTATGGACTTCAAAACTGTTCTGTAATAGAAAATAATGGAAGTGAAAATGTGTGATTAAAAAATGTGATTAATTGCGATTGACAATTGAAATTATGTGATTAATTGCGATTTTTTTAAAAAAATCTTTTGACAGAAAAAAAAATTATATAGCTAGATTTCCCATTAATGTGGAATTTAAAAAAAAAAAAGCATTTTGCATTTCAGTTGCTCTGTGAACCGTGTTGAGGCTCATGAAGGCCTCTGGTTTCCCTCACTGTACCTGCTCAGGACCAACAGGCTCTCTGACACACACACACACACACACACACACACACACACACACACACACACACACACACACACACAGAGCAGTGTATGGCAGCTCTATTGGGGCTCTTCACATTGTCCAGACGGCCCGGTGTCAGGCGCTGAAATGAATGGCTGTTTATATTAGAAGGCTGGTTTAATGAATTAGACCCACAGCTCCTCTGTGTCAGCACCAGGCACATACAGACCAGACCCTCACCCCTCCTCACCCCTCACACGAGGCAAGGGGGGACACCCTGATTGCGTCCTCCGGGACGGGTGAGTCAGGACGCCCGACGGCGCCCCTCTAAGGACTCCCTGCTTATTTACAAAGGGCATCTGGCCCTCACCATCCCCCTCCTCGCTAACCTCACCCGTGGCATCTCCCCCCTGGTAGCGGAGCTGGGCAGAGGCCGGCCTGTTTATATACATGTGTGGGAGGAGAAACAGAGTGGGGAGGATTACTGAGCAACTTGCACATGTTTGAACAAATATGTATACAACATGAGGTTTGCCACCCAGCCGTACATATACACAGGCCTCCAACGAGACCCACCTCTGGTTCTACTCATTCTGTGTGAGAGCAGAGGAGAGAAAGACGGCTGTCAGCTCACATCTTCATCAGCCGCCTGAGAAGACGAGCTTCTGACTCCGAGCCGCAGGACAGACAAGAACCAACAGATGGAGGAGGAGACGAGAGGAGACGAGGGGAGGACAAGACAGGGGAGGGGAAAATTTGAAACCCCGACACGTGGTTGCATGCCTCCGCGCACCAGTCAAGTTGCACCGACAGTTTATATCCGTGTCTGTGAAAACACGCATGCTTCACAAACGCCTTCAACCCGGCAGCACAAAAGATGTTTAAAATCAGCACAGATTCATGGCAAATGTCACAAATTAAGTATCTGACCAAATGTCTCTCCATCTGTTTCTGAGACATGACACTGATAATGACCAGAAAAGGGTTTTTGCAGAAAATTATGTTGACCTTTGACCTCTTGGTTAAAAAAAAGTCAGCTTTATCATTATATCCTCTTAAATATTTGTGTGAAATTTTAGCAAATTAATTTTTGTGTTATGGCCACAAACATGTTTTATGAGGTCACCGTGACCTTTGACCACCAGATTATAATCAGTTCATTGCAAAGACTAAGTGAGCGTTTGTGTCGTGGAAGCACAGGAACGACGAAACGAAGAGACTGAGTCGAGTCGAGTCCGTATTCTTCAAAAACAGCAACAACACACACGCTCAGGACAAGCTCACAGTAAAACCAGCAGGAAGGCTAAACTGCGCCCAACACTGAAACTCTCCCAGAATCCCCCTTCTCTGAAAAAGAAAGGAGACTCTAAATGCAAATGATAACCCACTGTGTCACCAAGGAGTTCTTGACTCTTTCAAAAGAATAAGACTAAAGCAAGATCACCCTGACCTTGACTACAGACCACCAAAAATCTAATTTTGCTCATTCGTCCACTCAAACATTTGTGCCAAATTTGAGGAAATTCCTTCAAGTTTTTCTTGAGATATTGCTTTCACAAGAATGAGATGAAAGCAAGGTCACTGTGACCTTGACCTTTGACCACCAAAATCTAATTGGCACATTCTTGAGTCTACTTAAATGCAAGTGCCAAATTTGAGGAAATTCCTTTGAGGTTTCTTGAGATATCGCTTTCACAAGAATGAGACGAATGCAAGGTCACCGTGACCTTTGACTACCATGATCTGAGCTCATCCTTGAGTTCAAGTAAATGTTTGTGCCAAATTTTAAAAAACAAATAAATCTTCAGGGTGTTCTTCAGATATTGCATTCACAAGAATGTGACATGCACGATCACACTGACCTTGACTTTTGACCTATGACCACCAACATCTATTTAATTCATCCTTTAATCCAAGTGGACTTTTGTGCTAAATTTGAAGAACTTAATTTAGGGTGTTCTTGAGATCCTGCATCCACGGGAATGGGATGGATTGACGGACGGGCGCACGGACAATTCAAAAATACAAAGCCTCCAGCCACGGCTATCGCCAGGGCGAAAGCATGAAACACAGGAGAAGAGGAGACAACTAGAGAGGAGAGGAGGAAAATAGAGGGGAAGAAACAAAAGAGGAGAGAAGGCAAAAAGAGATAATTGAAGATGAGGAGAGGAGAGGAGAGGAGAGGAGAGGAGGAGAGAGGAGGAGGAGAGGAGAGGAGAGGAGAGGAGAGGAGAGGAAGCGTTGGAATGGAGGCAGAGACAAAGTTCGTAAAGTGACTCTTGTCTCTCTCTCAACTGTTTCAATAATTTCAAGGATTTGAGTAAAAAGTTACAGTAATAAACAAAAAAAAACCAAGGCGATACAGATGTCAAATACAATAACTACACACCGAGACAAAGACGACACATTTTATAATCAGCAGAGCGTCTTCTCCACGCACACGCACACACACACACACACACACACACACAAGTTTCCGGAGCAAATCACCTGCTGCTCACTGTCGACCACGAGCTATGAAATGATTCCTTCTTCCCTTCATAAACCAGTAATCATTTTTAGCGCTCGTCTATCCTCATTTTCTTTTGTTGTCTCCCTCGCCCCGTCCCTCTCTCCCTCTCATCCTCATCTCTAATTTACCCAGCATCCTGCAGTGCACAGAAGCTGCACAAATTGCCTTTGTCCATTTGCGTATGAGGACCAGGGACGGTGTGTGTGTGATTTCTGTTGGGGTGTTGGTGTGTGTGTGTGTGTGTGTGTGTGTGTGTGTGTGTGTGTGTGTGTGTGTGTGTGTGTGTGTGTGTGTGTGTGTGTGTGTGAGGGGAGTCTGTAGCAGCGGGGCGGTGGGTTGAGATTGCTGTAATCATGGAGTGCTACCTGTTCATTAAACACACAGTGGGAACCCTGCTTACAGCGTTTAGTGTGTGTGTGTGTGTGTGTGTGTGTGTGTGTGTGGAACCAATTAAAGCTGCACAAGCTATTAACATTAGCAACATTAGCTAGAGGAAAGTGTGTGTAGAGGAAAGTGTGTGTGTGTGTGTGTGTGTGTGTGTGTGTGTGTCTGTGTGTGAGATGAGAAGACCATACAATATACAAGAAAAATTTCCATCATATGATAAAGTGACTGTGACTAACACTGTAAAATCTGACGAAATCAAAAAGTTGATCTTACTTAAAATAATACTGAAAACTGATTTGAAAAGACAAGTAAATATAACTTTTAATGGTAATTTATGTTTATTTTATATCTTTTAAGTTTACTCAAAATTTAGCTGAATTTACTTAGTTTTGTGAAGTTGTTGCAACCTAAAAACAATGTGGAATTGCCTTATTCTTTCTAATGTTAGCAACATCAGTAAACCAAGTTGACTTGATCATTTTGCCGATGATGAAGTTAGGAGTTTTGTTTTGTTGAATAAAATACAAATATTGATTGACTAGCATGCAACAAGCAGGATACAGATATATAGCATGCTCAATTTGGGTTACTGAAGTTGTTAAAACTTAGATAGATTTATTAAATTAAACGTTTTTTTTTTTTTTAAAGTTGCAACAACTTTACAAAATCAAGTAAATATACCTACATTTTAAGCCAACTTAAAAATCACTTATATAAATAATAATAAACATAAATTAAGACTAATTGTTACATTTACTTACATTTTTCAAGGCAATTAATATCCTAGATTTTAAAAGTAAAATAAACAGAATCTTGGAAACTCATTGCTCAAGTATAAGTATTAATGCTAAATTATATTTAATTCATATCTAATTTTGTAGCCGTATTTACTTAATTTTGTGAAGTTGTTGCAACTTAAAACCTTGTTCTCTATGACAATGCCAGTCAACCATGTTGACTTAACTTGATTATGACAAAGAGGATTTTGCCAATGAAGAAGTTCAGAGATCTGCAAGTTCTGGTTAGTTTAAGAAAATACAAATATGACTGACTAGTTTGCAGTCATCAGTATACAGATACAGAGCACAGTCAACTTGGTTTACTGAAGTTGCCAAAACTTTGAAGGGGGGGATTTGATTAAACTTGTCATTTTAAAGTCGCAACAACTTCACAAAATCAAGTAAATATAACAACATTTTAAGTAAACTTAACAATTAGATATAAAGTAAACATAAATTAAGAAAAATAGTTATATTTACTTACATTTTCAAGGCAATCAGTTTCCTAATGTTTCTTTTAAGTAAAATCAACTTGTCGGATTTTATAGTGCGACTCACTGTGGGTCGATTCATCCTCGGGCAATCAAGTGAGAAAATAAATGAAAAGAACAGAGCAGGAGGGATGATTCAGGAGGATAATACGAAGAGGTAAATTCAAACTTTAGCAAGTTTGTGAATGGCTGTGATTATAATACAATGTCTGTGAAGATGGCGTGTGATTGCTCAGGTAGGGGGGCGGGACTTCTCAGGTCCTCTGGAGCGAGAGGCCTCCGAGAGGTGCAACAGTGATTCCCGTGAGTGCAATTATCCACGTACTCTGCACCTCACACAATAGAGAGTGATTTGATAGAGACGAGCAGCCTTGATGGGATCTCGTTCATTGCATCCCGGGTTCACCAAACTGATTTTTGGGATTCAACCAATAAGTAACACTTTCCCGTGGCTGTCTTCTGTGAATTTTGTATTTAGCTGCGGGAGAGAAAATGGATTGACTGGATTCATCTTCAGCTGTTTGTTAACTGAGACTTTTCTCTCTTTCACATTAAGTTGCCGATTTGATCAATGTATTTGATCTTTTTCTTTCAAAAATAGAAAAGGGTTAAAGAAAGATGTTCACCAGTTAAAAGATGCACCCCATGTGCTAACTTTTTAGCTACATGCCCCCCAACCTTTCCTGTCAATCATCAGTTACATTATTATTCAGAGGCAGAAAAAGGAAGAGTGATGAAGGGGAGCGAAATACACATAATTTTTTTTTGACATTGCATCAGACAAATGGAAATTTGAACTTGATAATGGTGCAGGATCAAAAGTCAAGGGATCAAGTAGTTTAAGTTCCTCCTGAGGAGATCACGACTGCAACAATATATCAGGGTGTTTTTGTTTTTATTTTTAATATATCTTCACTGAGATGTAAATTTGCAAAATCGCAAAAGACTGTGATACTGCACTCAGTTTTTTGAGTTAGTTAAAAGAGATTATCAGCAGAAAATTCCACTTTATAATGTAGATATTCTCTTGTTATTGGTGCCTTCTGCATCGCGGTCAGTATTCATAAAGAACTTTGGAAATACTATGCTTTCATTTTTTATTCAAAAAGCAATTTCTTGTATTTTAGCAGTCCAAAGAAAGCAACAGAAAGACAAAACTACTGTGATGCTCACCGTTATTGCATCTTTTCCCTGTGTAGTAAATTTCGGTCAGAAAAGCACCAAACTCGTAAAGATATCATTTGGTAAATGTGCAAACAGTCAAAAAATAAGAGAAAACTTTGACCTTTTGGTGGTGCTCGGTAATAGGTGAGGAGACCGCCAAAGTCAGTGGGATTCATCTAAACATGAATATCTGCACCAAACTGCATGGCAACATATTTGAATAGTTGCTGAAATATTCAAGTCAGGACCAAAAAGCGGGACAGATATATGACGACATCCATTAAGCCACACTATAGAATAGTTTAAGTAAATTTCAGTGTCTAACAACTGAGGAAAGGCCTGATACAAAGCAAAATAAAACTAGAGACGAGACATTAAAAGGCCTATTTACATCAGATTTAAAGTCCTAAAAAATCTGATTTCTTTCATTGAAACTTTTCCATCAAAGCTCCACTCAGCGTCTCCTCCTCTGTGCCATATTTAATACCCATATAACCATGGACCAGTTAATGTCTGAAGTATAATTGTTCGCCGGGAGAGGTAGAAACACGCAGTGCCATTGTCTGTCTGCCTTTTGTAGTTAGTTAAAAGGTGGATAAATAAGATGCAATTTAGAGACTTTTAAGAGATGATTTTTTCCTCCCGCCTTAATCACGGTGAAATTACCTCTGGGTGAGGGCTGTCATTAAAATAGAAGAGGCACTTGCTTCTTGGACGCTCAAGGCGAGCATGAAGCACTAATAGCACAGCCCCTCAATGGCGCTAACAGTTTTAACGGGCCCTGTATTATCCTGCTGTGCGTGCAGCGGCGTCTCCACCACCCACTCGCAGAGGACGTCTTATGATGGACTATTTGTAGTTTGCCACAGATGTTTACTGTGATAAATACACTGAGAACTACTGTACGGTTCAAGTATTTTAAAAGCTGCAGAGCCAAGTAATTATTTTCAAACTAACTTCATTTTCTTGGTAGATTTTTAGTTTTAAATATGGATATCCGGATCGGATTGGAAGGGTCAGTATTTTAGTAATTTTAATTGATTTTTTTTCCTTCTTTAAAACAAAATAAAAATGGCAAAGAATTGACCAAAAACAAGTTTTGCTTTTGATTTCAGCAGTAAAAATAAAAGGCAAGCTGAATTTCTCTTCAATTATTACTGTATAGTAAACTGAATTTATCTTTTGGGGTAAAAGTGCAAGCTGCAAACTTGTCTTTAACACTGAAGGCTGCAGTCATTTCACAAAACATATTTACATGAATTCATTTGCATCATATCTTTAGCAATATGCAGCGTGACTGTATCAGTAACGGCTCTCAGTGTTCCTACGTCCAAGTTAGAGACCGGCTGAAATCAAAGCAAGGCAGCTGGGCAGCAGGCCCCCAAATCACGAAATCCGCCCCTGATAACAACGAGAGGTCTGTCACTGCGCTGCTCTTGGTCTGCTCTCATTATTAAAAAAAACAACCACTATGTGCAATTGTGATAGGAGCAAAAATATTTTGTTTGTTTACTTTGTAATTTTGTAAAAAAGAATTAAAAAAAAACCTATTTGAGAACTATTTGAAAGCAGACTTTTTTTCTATTGAACTGCAGAACTGTGAGACCGTCAAGCATCTACACCGTGTTGATGGTGACGTTGTGCAGCTGTTTTATCAGGTAAATACAAGGATTAGATCCAGATTCAGTATCGGCAGATAATATCAGATGACTCGGATCGGGGGCTAATAAACTCCACAGTCCTTTATATGTGCTGCAGCTCAGTCAACATTACCACCAGAACAAGCCTATTTTTTTCGCTTTAATGCAGAAGTCAGAGTGACTCCATTACTGCTGCCGCCGCCTGTCTCAGAGGCCCCGGTTCGGCCCTGGGTGAATGTCCCTCAGGGTGGCTTCTGGCCCCGGGCTACAGGACCCCGCCGGCAGGCAAGAAGTGACGTGGCCAACAACCTCCAGATGTTAGCCTGCATTAGGGCCTGACAGCTTGTCATGTCGCCGCCTACACTACCACACAGTTCCATCACCTCCCATCTGCTGCCCGACACCTCCTGAGGGAGAGGAGGAGCAGGGAGGAGGAGGGGGGCAGATACAGCCACGACGAGACTTTACTGCCCCTCGACCCAGATAGAAAAGGCAATACATCACGACAAGAGCAGATGTGATTATGGCGAGCTTGTCGAGTTCCTCCTTGATGATATGTGAACTGCAGCACACGTGCATTACCAAGCTTTTGACTTTGGACCGTCTCCATCTGCAGACAACGTGTCCGTCTCCAACAAGCCAGCACATTCCCACAGATCCCACTGAGTGCAGATATGCAATGATTCATCATCAAGAGCTCATCATCTTTAAAAAAATGTAAATTGAAATAATAATTACGTTTAGTTAATGATGTTTGATTATATGTACATGTGTTTATATATAAATATTTCCTTTTTTTTTTTACACTTTGCATTGTGGTCTATGTCATTTATCTTTTGTTTTATCTTTCTGTAAAATGTTAATTCATTTTAAATTTTAATTTTTGTTTTTTCTTCATTTTTTTGGTTTGATTTTATTCAGTCTGGATTAACACTGTGTGGATTGTGTGTAAATTAACAGAAATAAAATAAATTAAACATCATCTCTTCACTTTTCTGAAGAAAACTAAAGGCTTTTATACAACACAGCATGCCATAAAAACATTACAGCAATCAGAAGCAATACGAGCAATCGCATTAACAAGAGCAGAAATGATTAATAGATTAACAGAAAATTAATCAATTAATCAGTAACTACTCTGATAATCAATTAATCATTGAAGTATTTTTTAAAGTGAACAAAAACATATTCAGCTTCTCATGATACTCTATTGATTATTCTGGTGATTAATCAGATAAGAAATATGTGTGTGCCTACTTTTGCTTTATTTAAGAGTAATATAATATACAAAGGAGAAGATAATACAGGTCTCTTAAATGAGTGACTTATTTTTATCAAAAATTAATATTTTTACTGCTTAAACTGCAATAACATCTGTCTGGAGTTTGCACTAAAACAGTTAACAAATCAAATTATGCATCTGCAAAAAAACAGTCCTGACATATTTATTTATGTTGAAGAGGCTAAACCTGCTGATTCTACTCACACACACACATTTAAATAGACATTTTAGACATTTTTATTGGATTTTAGAAATTTTAGGACCCAATAATGTGTCAGATGACTTGAGAATGAGACTCAAAAATCAACTTTCAGAGGCACTTTTACAGTGTGTCTACATTCATCTTACATAGTGTTGCAATAATTATTTTAATTACACTATTTTAATTATAATAGTGTCCACCTTCATGCACGCTGGCTGCCTCTCCTTTCTGTTTCTCTTGCTTTTCAGTTTTCTATCTCTCAGCAACGTCTCTGCTTTCTTTATCAATGTAAGGTTTTATGAAGTCGTCCAGAAAACACACACAGGTTTAGGATTTTTTCACCTGAGATTCTGTTGGCAGAACTGCAGGTGAGCCACGTGCACAGTAAACTTGTTAGTTATTATCCAATCAAAAGCAACGTGCACCGAAAGGCATCACAACAACCAGCTGCACTTACAAGTTTGTACAAAACAACGGCAGAAGTGGAGCTTCATTACAGAGAGGAGTTTGCGTCACCGTCAGTGTGCATCTGCAGCAGGAACGTAACGCCAGAGAGCGTCTCTCTCTGCAAACGTGAGACAGCAGACGGGAGGGGAAGAGTGAGGGGGACTGTCACCACCTGAAGGCACCCTTATCCCACAAAATTAAAATAAGACGCAAACAATGGTTGCCATTAGGGATGACAACAAAGAGTCAATGTTTGATTAATCGGCCATTAAGAATTTAATCAAAGATAAAATTTAAGCAAACAAGTGAAATTTAGGCTATGCAATGGTGTCAAAGTATATGTTGCTCTGGGCTTTGATTGAGGAAAAACACATATGATATTCTTTGAAACAAACATCTGATTAATCGATTAAACGACTGTAAATCTGGCAATTATCGATTATGGAAAGTGCTTGGGATTTCCAACCCTGTTGCCATATGCACTTTAGCAGCCGTTAATACACCTGAGAAATAACCTGCTGGTGTGGGAAAAAGTCTTGTATGCAACAGAAGGAGAGGGAGGGAGAAAGTCTGCGCAGCTCCAATATTTGGTAATCAATATGTGGCGACGGATAGGAAACACTTCCTGTCTTCAGCCATTATTTTGAAATCCTCGCCTCACTTCAGAAGCAAACACGGTGCACGGTACAGATGGATTAAATCGGTTTATTACTGTTGGTCAAATAATACAAGCCATTTTCACGACAAACATAACTTTACTGCCTGATCGGTCATTTGACCAGTGCTGTATATTCATTATTTATCTATGTGCCAAAAACAGTTGTTAGGTATACAGAGGCAAAAGCATGCACGCACATCCAAACCAAACTTGGAGCAGGTGCTGAACCAAAAATGAGTAAATAGTAAATAAGCAAAAAAAACAAACAAAAAAAAAAAAGGCACTGAAAAGGCACAAAAAACACTGCACGGCTCCGGTGTAACTTGTTTAAAACACCAAAGTGACATTTCGAGCAGCTCTTTGTCAGACTAGATTTACACGGCAAGACGCAAACTTCAATACGTATGTGAACAGTCATGTGACCAATCACGTCATGTCAATAAATAAATACATGATCACACAAAAAATACACGTGTAAGTATTTGTACTGTGCCTGGTTCTTTGTCGATACATTATCTTGGGAAAAAAACTGAATGCCAAATATTCAATGTCATGCAAACCCCACAGTGTCCTTAGAAAGATATATCATAAAAAAAACAGCTGTTTCCATATTCACGTGTTTTAGATCGTTTGCTCTTCAGACAGTTTTTGAATTGTTTGTAAACAGTCCACGTACATGAGTACACTGTCGCCAACATCACTATTGCTTCTCTGATCGATGTCTTACATTCTTTACCGACTGTCCTTTTACTCAGCGTGTACGAGAGTCACAAACTTACTCTTACTCAACTTTACAATGACACTAAAGATATGTATCCAAGGTTGAAATTTAACATCAGCCATATGCTGGTAAAATATATTGCTGATTTTTGCTTAACTCAGCAGCCAAACAAACAAAAAAAACAATGGTAATCTATTAAGTTGCAGGTGGACAAACATTTTAATTTACAGCCCTGCATCTTTTTATCTAATCAGCATTTTTGCTCTAAAATATAAACTGTTAAGCTAGATATGCAGCTTCCTGAGCATGTGACACTGAAGAAATGAGGTGTTTTTAAGTGTTTATGATTCCACACATTTCATAAATTTCAATAATGAGAGTTAATGTTGACATAAAAGAACTGAATACACTCATTACTCAGATTAGGTGCCAGATTAGCATTTAGCATCATACACATCCATGCAAAAAAAATGTGTGCACTGAACTGCCTGGTTGATCTAGGAGAAGAGTTTGAGGTGGACCCAAAAGAAAATAGCTTGATGTTTGCCTCCCCCTCCTGGAGTTACAGAGTAACATCATGCACAGAATATTTCACAGCTTGCAGGGAAAACCTGCTATAAAAAACAGATCTGAGAAATATATGTCATATCACGCCTGAGACCACAACCGAGTGGCTGCAACTACACCTATTACTACACTCCGAAAAACAAATTATTTGACTCAACAAAAAATAAATAAATAAATAAATAAATAAATAAATAAATAAATAAATAAATAAATAATATAATGCAACGGTTTGCATCAGTCTTTTTGAGTTATGACAACTTATAATTTGAATGAGTTCTAAAATACGTACAGAGAGAAAAGCCGGAAAATCACAATAGTAAAAATGAGAATCTATGACTTGAAATACTGCAGAAAAAATATAGAAATAAATGATAAAGTATGCATAGGATGTAAACTAAGACATATTTTTGGTGTACAGTTATATACGGCAAAAGGCGATGTCTAGTTTCCAATAAAGCCAAGTGAAACACAGAAAATCACAGAGTAAAAATGAGAATTTATGATTTAAATAATTAAGATATAGCAATAAAGTATAAAACATGTTTAAAATACATAGTGAAAGATATATTTTTGGTGAGCAAAGCTGCATCGAGTTTCCAATAAACTAAAGAAAAGCCAGAAAATCATGACAATTGCCTTGAGTGTGCAGAACAACCGTAAAGTTTACAGCACCTTCTCCTCCAGACCTGTTTACAATGATTAAATGGAAATATTAAACAATGGCAACAGGCCTCTGTAGAAGAAAATTTGCACAAAATCAGTGCAGCCCAAAACATTCACAATATTCAACAACTTAGAGGAATCCCAATGCCTGACAACAACACATGTGTGGAAATTAAGACAAAAAACAACAGCAAGAGAGCAAAACACAAGCAGAAGAAGAGCCACACAACAACATAAAACTTCAATAACTCAAACTAAACCCCTGATAAGAAAACAGCAAGCTTTGTTGACTCTCAACAGCATCTCAGGGGAGAGGAAACCCTTTGTGGAAGGGCCCCTTTACAGTCCCAAAATACAAAACCAGGGCCACCAATTCAATTTTAGTACTCGGCCCAGAGGACAATTTGTGTCGCAACAAGTGTAAAAACATAATAAAAACGCATAAAGCACAAAGAATATGACACAGAATATAACATATAACAGTTGACATAAAGCTGTACACACAGTGACCAGCAAACTCCACAGGAGCAGGTCAGTAAGTGTCCACCATAACGCCATAGAGCCTATAATAATTCAGTTATGGTGTACTGCACCATAAAGGCAGAGCTGCAACAGAAAGCTGCATATTAACAAATAAATATTCACTGTATGAACAACATCAACAAGGGAGGCAGCAAAACAACAGCAGGCAGTGCAAAGCAACAGTGTCAACAGAAAGTCACATAGAAACACATAAACATTTACTGTATCAACAACAACAACAACAACAACAGCAACAACAACAACAACAACAACAACAGCAACAACAACAGCAACAACAGCAGCAGCAGCAGCAAAATAACTGCAGATTTTGCTAATAACCAGCGCAGCCTGGCTGAGTAGCAAGAAAAATGATTGCTTCTTCAGTTTGAGGCATACTATACGTTCATAGTTTCGGCCACTCTTTCTATATATTACATAAACGCGGTACTCACCAAAGTATCTGCTGTTATGTGGAAATACTGCGTCTCTACAAAAAAAAGAGGGAAAAACACAGTCAGGTTGTAAACAAGCTAACAGTTCGGCCTTTTTATCTCTTTAAAGTGTTAAAGCACTTTATTTAGGGCCAAATCACAAAGTTAGCTGACTTGAAATGTTTGCAGTGGTGTTATATCGGACACAAAAACAGTTTCTGTGTACAACTTTGGCGATTAAATGAGTAATTTTGACCGACCTGTTTGTTTATTACGCAGAAAACATGGCGGATGTTCCAGCCGCTCGGACTTCAGCTCCATTTCGAATCTTCCGCTCGTCGGAGTACCCGGATGAAGCGCCGATTCTGATGAATTTCTCACCGATTATTATTTTTAAATCTCTCCTCGCTCATTTTGGGGGATCGTAGACAGTATTTGGCTTAGTAGCACACTTTTTCGGGCAGTAGATGAAATAAACTGGAGCTAATTCGCCGTTATTACGCTTTAACGGCTGCGCGCGCTCTGTGCTGCTATTCGGTCAAAGATTGTTTGTGACGCAAAGAAGCGTCACTCTGTGAGCGTAATTGACGACCGTGTGGATGATTACAACTGTGTATTTTTTGCATTTCGACAAGAACAACAGAGTGGCATCTCCTCTTAGAAAAAAGATATGTTTAGCTGACCGGCCTGCACTAACCAGAGGTGCAGGAAGTGGTCTGATCCCCAAGGGACTGTTCTCTACTATTCAGGGGAGGGGTGTGGCTGGGGAGTGACGTATTTATTTATTTGTTTTCAAATTTGAACCCTCCCCAAAGCTAGTCTCCCTCTGATTGGTGGAGAAAAAATTATATATTTATTTATTATTAAAAAAAAAGTTTTCAGTTAAATTTTTGAAAATTAAAAATAAAAAATTGAGGATGAAATCCTGGAGTTGAAAAAAGGCTTGATTTTTCATTGGTGTTGCATGCTGTTTTTTTCTTGCAAACAGTTTATTTTTGGCCAAATTTTAAATGAGACATGAGATTAAATCCAGATTTTTTTATCACTATTTTTAGCTTAGTTTCGGTTATGTTTTTTTTTTTTTTTTTTTTTTTTTTTTCTGGGGGAGGTGTTCCTTCCACAAAATATGTTAAAGGGCTGTCAGAAATTTGAATGTTTTATTTATTTATTTGTTATTTATTGGCACACAAAACTGAATAAAAGCAGATAATAACAAGCATGATGAGAGAGGAGAGGTGAAGAAACGTGAAGGGGCTTTCAGTAAACTCCCCTCTAGAGTTTAAAGTCTATTAAATAATGACTGTAATTTTCACCTAACCATGACAATATGACAATAAAGAAATTATAGTCACCAAAAAAAGACAGAAGCATACACATTACACATCAGTACAGCTAATACATTTACAACAGCACAGATGTTGTTTTTTTGTTAGACTTAAATGAACACAAATACAATATGTTTTTTATAGTCTCTATCTATAATAAATTGTGTAATTTTGACTAATTTTAAAGGAAAACCTGCCTTCCAAACCAGCAGGCTTGAGAAACTTGTTTTGGATGAATGACTAGAAATTATTGTCAGTTACCTTTCTTCCATGTCTTAGCGAACAATTTCATCTGTGTATTTTTTATGTATTTTGGGGGCAAATATTTGAATATGAAAAGTAGCCAAACTAGTGACTAAAACTGCACAAAAAAAAATGTAAAAAAAAAAAAAGTAAAATGCAAAACATTTCCCTCTGATATGTAGGAGCAGCATTGTATATTGTGTTATACTGAGAGGTGTTTTTATTTTTTACATACATTCAATCATAAAAATGTGGTGGACAAAATAATAAAAACACCTGAAAGCATAACACAATACAAATCTACTACCAAAATGCCTGCCAGGAAAAGGCCTATCAGACTGCTGGTAAAAAAAAAAAGGGTTTTTGGATGTTAATGTTTAATAAATGTAGTTACCTGCACATTATGAAAGCTAAACCTAATAATATTTAATAAAGAATCGGTAAGGTTTTGAAGATGATAAGCGCATTTGACTCTGGATTCTCATTCAGAAAAACGCTATCGTACTGTGACCTGTCCCACTACTATTAGAGATGTCAAAGAGCGTGTTAGAAATAAGGTTACAGACAGCAGAGTTTGTCATGTGAGGACAAATATACAGCAAAGACACTCAATACTTACATAAAGCAGCTTCAGAGAGACACTGAAATAGCAGCAACACGAGGTTTTGGTCAGGAAAAGATAACTTTATTTAGTCTGGGATACATACTCTTGTTATATTTGATTACTTGTCAGATAGAAAACACAGTAGCTTTTCAAAATAAAAGCAAGGTCCATTTAATTATTATATTTATTTAAAACACACTTCAATAAATATTTTTCTTCTTTTGGTCTTTTTTTTCTATTTTACAAAAACGTACAGTGACTGTAAGAACAGGGAGCAACACTGGATTAAAGGTCAGCGGTCAGACACAGGCCAACAGAGACACTGCAGATGCCACGGGATAATACGGAACCTAAAATACCTCAACGCACTTTGTCCACGTCACTATGGCAGGTATAAACGACTCTTTCAATTACTCAAATGAATGTTAAGCACTATTTGACCACTGGTCTGCAAAGATAGGTAACATCACACACTGAAGAGCACAGAGAGAGCGAGCTCCGGGTTAAGACACGTGGGTAACAGATACAAGCAGCCCAATGCACCACCCCGTCCGTCCTCCTGCACGGACCTGTCCACCACCCCGTCCTCCTGCACGGACCTGTCCACCACCCCGTCCTCCTGCACGGACCTGTCCACCACCCCGTCCTCCTGCATGGACCTGTCCACCACCCGGTCCTTCTGCACGGACCTGTCCACCACCCTGTCTTTCCGCATAGACCTGTCCACCACCCGGTCCTTTTGCATGGACCTGTCCACCACCCCGTCTTTCCGCATGGACCTGTCCACCACAACGTCCTTCAGACTCAAACTACAGAACCGTACCGCGGTGAGAGGCAGAGCTTTGCACGGATCTGTTCCACTTTTAAGGGTAAAATGGGGATCCGGGTGCAGCATTGGGTTACAAATCAAATACAATATACTGAAACATCATATTAAAGCACTATAGTGAGCAGATGACCGCAGTGACTTTTGCAGAAGTAAATGTACCATCAGGTAGGTGCCGTGACCTGTGGGAGAGGATAAGAAAATGCTTCCTACCTACATATTTTAAATGTTTAACCCCTGAAACCTGAGAACATTGGCTTAATTTCTTTCCAAAACATGGGGAAAAAGGCAATGAGCAATAAAAAATGGCCCAAAAATTTAGCAAAAGGTTACAAGAAAAATACCAAAAATAAAAGTACAAAAAAAGTAAAAAATAAAAAAAAGTAAAAAATAAAAATATACCTGAAAAAAGTGCTGAGTATACATTTTTTCTTCTAATATAGTTTTAAATATATAATTATAATACTTAAAAACATTTTCTGGAAGGCATTTTTCTTTTTTTCCCATTTTCTCCTTTTTTCTTTATTAATTTTCAGGTCATTTTTTTGTCACCCTTTACCAATGTCTTGCAATTTGTGAGACATTTATTGCAAAGTTGCTTATTTATTTTACCCCACATTAAAAAAAAGCCAATTCTTTCAGGTTACAAGCAGTTAAAGGGCGTTTTGAAAGGCATCTAAAAGCAGCACAAGAAAACTGGTTTTCAAAGGGTTAAAGGACCATACCGGTGTTTCTGCAACTTGATTCACCAAATAAATCACGTACGCTTGGCCTCACTGCTGACTGTGTCGATCCATCACAGTGAACATCAGTTTTACTTTAATGAAAAGAGGCATCATCATTGTGTGCCAGTGCAACAAAAATAACAGTTTATTTGAAGTTTCTCATGAGCCGGCGCTGCACTGATGAGCTCTGCTGTGAGACCCAGACGACAAATAATAAACTACAATGAACCTCGTGAGACAGATGTTGTCGGTTCTGTAGCTTCTTGCACGTGCAAGACTGTGCACACAACAAAAGCTGCCTTCATTTGCATCATCATAACATGATATTTTCCTAAAAACAAATGGGTGCATGATGTTCACTGACATGGATTTACTTTAAGCAAATCTCTGCGAGCTGACTTTAACTGCAACCAACAGCTGCCAGGAAGATATAAAAGCACATTCAGTCTTAATATTTCAGATAAAATGGTATGTGTACAGTAAATGATTTGAAGCAAGTCATTTAAAGTGGAAACAGACATTTTTTAGTCAAGTAATTATGGCTGGAAATCACCAGAGGCCCCACAATAGGATAATATAACAATATTTAACCCTTTAAATCCAGAGCAAATTTACTGGATTTCTTTCAAAAACATGGAGAGAAGGAAGATGGAATCAGCAACTTAACAAAAAATGGCCTAAAAGGTTATCAAGAATAAAGTAAAAAAATACAAGGAAGGTAAGACAAAATAAAATGAAAGTGTTAAAAATATATTTTTTTTTCCTGTAACGATATTTTAAATATATATAAGGAAGGAGGAAGGAAGATGGGATTAGCAATTTAAGAAGTGACCCAAAATATTGTCAAAAAAACAAGTAAAAAATTACAAGAAAATGTCTTGGAAATAAGAAAAACAAGAAAACAATAGAAAACAAAAACAAAGTGTAAAAATCATTTAAAATATATAATAATGAGAATTATAAACATAGTTTTCTGGATATGTTTCCATATTTTTAAAATAATGTCTAATAATCCCTCCCCAGCTAATTTCAGGTCATTTCCTTTTCCTTCCACTCATTATCTTTTCTCCCATGTTTTTGATAGAAATCGAGCCATTTTTTCTCATGTGTCAGAGGTTTAAATGCTTGTGAAAGGCGTTTGAATGCAGGAAAACTGATGTCAGTTCAGGTGTTAAATCACACAAAAACACAGGTGTGGTCCTTCTGATCATCCAGCTCCAAACTGTTGCTCCGCCAGCGTTTCCTGCTCACACGCTGCAAAGATCTCCACTGAATAACAAGCTGCCATTTTTGTCCGTTTTTTTACATTTTGCTCGATGCAGCAGCGCAGTCATCACTGCCTGTGTCTTCGATGTTAAATACAGTACGCACCTCATGAATTATTCTGACAATAAGGTTTAACTTTACGAGAAAAGAGCTAATTACCGAAACCCGACGCCTCCACCTAATGTTCACCAGAGGAGAACCCGTGACCTTAATCCTCGCCGGACTGCAGCGCCTGTTGTGCTCTCTGACCCAGTTGTGTTCCTCATGTCTGCAGGCATGTAAACCGGACACAGAAAGCTAATACTGCGGTATGTTTTACTGGAGCTGATGCATCATTGATGCAGAGATCCTCCCTGCAGGTAAGCAGATCTCCGAGAGTCGTGCTATGAAAATTTTCATATAGGTGCCTCTAAGGTGCCGTGCAGAGCCTCTCAGGGGCCACGTGGAGCCTCACAGGGGCCGTGTAGAGCCTCCGAGCGGCTCGTCCAAGAGGAAACACGGCAAACAGTTTGGCAATGACTGTATCTGTACTGGGGGAGAACCAGTTTACACCATCAGGCCAGCAATAAGGAGCATGGTGTCATGACAGACATGAAGCACACCAGCACATACACACATCCCAAATGCCTCCGGTGAGTCAGACTGTTATTAACAGACCGAAACCGCAGGTGCCGTCACATCATTTTAAATCTATAAAGGGGAAAGGAAGATGGAATTAACAACTTAACAAGAAATGGCCCCAAAACGATGTTTAGATATAATTAAAACAAAATTAAAAAGTTAAAAGAAAATGACCCGAAAATAATTTTAAAAAGTGCTAAAAATAACGTTATTTTTCATAGACATAGTTTTGTGGATATTTTTTCCTGTTTGTTTAATAATATCTAATAATCCCACCGAAGCTAATTTTCAGGTCACTTCCTTTCCACATTTTTCTCTTTTTCTTATTAAAAAAGAAGAAGGAGAAAGGAAGCTGGAAGAAGCAACTTGACAAAAAAATTGTCAAGAACTAAGTAATAAGCTACAAGAAAATGACCTGAAAATTAGTTTTTAAAAAATGAAAAAAAAGAAAAGAAAAGAAAAAAAACATTAAAAAACATAAACAAAGCTCTAAAAATATTTTTTTCTGTAACATAATATCAAGTATATAATTATAATAATTATAAACATACTTTTCTGGATATTTTTCCTTTTAATTCCACCCATCTAATTTTCACATCAGTTCTTTTCCACCTTTACAATTTTTTTGTCATTTTCGGGACATGTCTTTGCAAGTTGCTCCTTATCTTTCCTCCCATGTTATTAATAGACCAAACCAGCAGGTGCTGTCACTCTGTCTGTAGCTCACAGCCAATTATGAGGCTCTGCAGGTGAACCCGAACAACACAGGCAACTAAAAATTAATCCTTTAACCCTTTGAAACCTGGACTGAAATGCTGCGTTCAGATGCTTTTCACAAATCTTTAAACCTTCGCAACGACAGCAAATCGGTTTTTATTTCTCTTAAACTCATTGGGGGGAAAAGCGATCAGCAACCTGCCATGAAATGTATTTGTAATAATCCCCCCTTTTTTTTTCAAATACATTTTTAGGTAATTTTCTTGTCACCTTGATCTGATTTCTTGCCATTCATGGGACATTTCTTATCCAACTGGTTATTGTTTTTTTCTCCTCACGTTTTCAAAAGAAATCAAACTCATTTGTTCAGGTTTCAAAGGTGGTTCATGGCATTTGACCAGTTTTCAAAGAGTTAATCTGTTATCAGTCCTCTTTTCTTCCATCACTCAACCTTTGCTGTCTCTAACATGAGTGTCTGTTTTTAGACGCGGGTGTCTCCTCTCAGACACACAAACAACAACACATGCAAATGTCATCAGGTCAGCCTCCTCCCGTGGCGAGGACTCAGTCGGCTCCGTCACTCGACAGGATGGAGGGAGGTGGAGGAACGAGGGAGGTTAACGATGTTCGAAAAGGAAAGAGTAGATCAACAAAAGGCGGTTTATAAAAATCAGGATGTCGTTCGGAGCGTACAGTAGTCCTGCACAAGCACTTAAAAACGGGAGAGTAGCCCTCGGCGTCAGGCCGCGTTTCAGTGTGTCTCATTACTTCCTGTCTGCTGCAAAATGCCACCGGCAGGTTCGATCTGCAGGTGAGCGCCCGACGATGTTCACGCTCGTCTGCCGTCGCTCCGCCTCCCTCAGAGGGCAGAAAAAACATTCAAAATGTCTTCAGAAGTTGCCTGTTTGACTCACGCCTGCTTCTGTTTGGTGGAAGTAAATGAGTTCAACAGTGAAATTATAGATTCAGTCTTTTCAAACACACCTGCCTGACTTTGTTTTTATTTCATGACATGAATCCAAAAACCTTTTTAATCTAAAAACCTTGTTAAAGCCTCTGAAACTTGAGCAACTTGACTTGATTTCTTTATGAAGAAGGCAATAAGCATCAAAAGACGAAATGACCCCTGACAAAACGTAAAAAGCACATGAGAATTACCTTAAAATTACCATTAATTAAACCATTTATTTAAAAAAAGAAACAAGGCAAGCAAGACTTGTGCTTAAAAGTAATAATAAATCTTTAGCATTATTTTAAATATATAATTATATATAAAGTTTTTCCCTTCCTTTTTCTCTAGCTTTTTTTCTTTTTTCCTCAAGCATTTCTCTCTAATTCTTTTTTTTTAAATATAATTTTCTTAATCTTCTGATTTCTTGCAATTTGTGGAACATTTCTTACTGATGCTCATTACCTTTTTTCCCATGTTTTTTAAAAGAAATCGCACCAGTTTGGTCAGGGTTCAAAGGTTAAAAATACTGAAAGACGTCTGAAAGCAGCACAAGAAAAGTAATGTTGCACCAGTTTTCAAAGGATTAAATGAAAATTAAAAAAAGAAACACTGAGGAAACAATTTTGTTCACCAGAGAACAGAATCTAATCCGGTTAGCTTCGCCCTGTGTGTTGTTTAGCATCACTTTTGTCAAGTTTGGTTCAAACGCAGCATTACGAGTACAAGAATATGAGTAGAAAAGCTGAGTTAAAGGAACAGGTGTTTTCCTGCGTTAAGAAGAAACACTCAAAAGGCCGAGAGGAACGCCGTCACTTACAGGTAACAACAACTATGAGCCATGACCAGCAGCACCTGCACCACACCATTTTTGTTTTTTCATACACATTTCTAAGCATCAGTGGGCGGGTTTCCATTAACCATCAAAGTGCGCAAATTAATAATATTAACAATAATACATCATATTTATAAAATGGTATTTCAGGTGATTCAAAAAAGTCGTATTTTGCAAAATGCAAATGCAAACACTTCTTTTTGTCTTTTCCAGGTCACATGATGCTGTGTCTATGTGCTGTCAGTAGGAACTGGCTCCCTCATGATGCAGCAGGAGCTACAAGAGCTGTTATTGCATCACATAACTCTGAAGTCCGGAAGTTTTGAATCCACAATTCCTCTGTGAAATCGTGGACTACATCTCCCAGAAATCCCTCATACGTGTCCGCTCCCACGTATAAGGGGCTCGCCTTTCCATCATGGCTCCATAACACGCCTACGTGGCCTTGGATTGGAAATAATGACGGCTAGTTTGGTGGCTGCAATAGAAATAAAGCTGCTAATGTTTTGAACATCCATCGCCATGGTTACTGGGATGTTATCACCAGAGGAGAAGCTGCAGAGCATCACTCAGTGGAAACGCAGTCATCTTGCAATGGTGTTTTATTGATATTCTGTAAATATCGCTTACGTTTTTGCGCAAATCTGTAATGGAAACCCGCCTTCTGAGCTCTAAAGTTACAGTTTTCTGCCTCGTCTACTTTCCTTTGACTTATTATTGCTACATCAACACTGTGTCCTTCATCAACGCTGCAGGAATCTGTACTACACACACACACACACACACGTACAGACTCCGAGCGTCCGTTCGCCCTACATGTCGGTGTTGTGAGGAGGTTATGTGATCCACACATGTACTACAGCAGACATGTAGTACTACAGTATCAACACACACACGCAACTTCTCCAATTACTGCGTCTCATCTCGGCTGCACCTCTTCTCCTCGTATTTCAGCTCTCCAAGTGAACATGACGGCCTCAGAGGAGGCGATAACAAGAGCCTGTGTGTGTGTGTGTGTGTGTGTGTGTGTGTGCGCATGTGTGTGTGTGCTGCTGGACATTTCACACAGCACATGATTGTAGCTGTTGGATGAGGAAATGTGTGCGCTCACAGTTGCATGGGGATCTTTGTGCACTCAAGTTAAAAGTTTAGAATCGGAGCTCCGGCTTTTGCTGAGAGAGAACAGACGCAGTCAATTAAAGAAATCAGGAAATGTTGAGACGATTGAGACTCCCAGACCTCATTAATAGCCCCTGATACTTTGGATAAGCTCTGTTTTTTATCTGATATTATATTGAGAAACTCATTTTGTACAACAGCGTTTGGAGAAATCTGACGTCACCCTGACAGCCGCCATGTTTTTCATGTTTGAAGATAAGTTGTGCGTTCAGCCGATCAGGAACAGGAACAGGTTTCACGTTGATATCAAGACCTATTTTATGTGATATCGTCCTAAAATGATTAAAATCTCAGTCTGCTCTGTGTTGGATGTTGTTGTTGTTGTTGTTGTTTTCTGGTTTAGTTTGTCTAATTTGGTTTGATTTTTTTTTCTTTGTCTGACTGTGAGTCCTTTTATATCGATATAATTTGTATGTGTGTATGAAGTTTAAACGTCAGTATTTTTGAATGTTAAATAGGAAATGTGAATGACAAAAAATCTCCGTCTCCTGCTGAAAGACTGCGTTCTGTTTGATGTTAAAGTGGAAACAGACAAGTTTATTTCTCCAGTCGTGGAAATGGCAGACGGTGAACTCGAAAACAAAATGCAGTGTATCCAACTGTCGTGCAACAAAAACAGAAGCAGGAAAGCACTTTTGTTTCACCCCGTTACCAGAGCATCAGTTTACTTTTCGCAGTTACTGTCCCTACTGGTGGGAAATGACAGACGGTGACCTAGAAAGCAAAATGAGTCCAACCATCGCACGACGAAAACAGGAAGATGAGAGTGTTTTTGTTTTCCCTGGTAGATATCCCAAATTACCAAAGACTATTAATGTAAATTCTTTGCATTTACTATCAGCAGTAGGGGAAATGTCAGACAATGGACCCGCCGAAGTAACTAGAAAATAAACGCAGCGTGTCCTGTGCTGTTGGTAGTTTCTGGGCTCTGAGAAAAACAGAAAGCAATCCGACACAAAAATAATACTACTTGTACACACTAGAGAAGAAAAGTTGTCTGTTTCCACTTCAAACGTCTGCGTAAGTTCAGTCACAATAACTGTTGTTACATCTCAAACCGAACGTACCAAAAAACTTTTGAGAGTTTTAAAAAAAAGTAGTACTACATTACAAATATAGGCTACCTGAATTAGTCTCCAACTGTGTGTTTTCAGGTCCTGTCAATCCAGCTCTTATAGCACCTCTCCACCAATTGCAACACTGTAAACACACACACACGCACACACACACACACACACAGGTAATCTTGTTGCCGTCCCCAGGGACGAGCTGAAATGCTGAGGCAGAGTAACTTCCTCTTCACTCTGCATTTCACCTCCAAACACCAACAGGACCGTAAACCTCAGCTCCACGTCGGCCCGTCGTCACAAATCATTCAGGTGTGTGTTATTTGCTCTCTGATGAGGAAAACCCGCAGAGTTACGATATTGAGTCGCACATTTTCTCACAGAAAAGTAAAGCAGGAGCCGTCAGACAGTTCAAGACCCCGCGTGGTCTTTCTTTGCTTCTCCACGGCGGAGTTACGACATTCATGAGGAGCCTCTCTGCAGGCCGGACCTTTCTCTGATAAACTGATGAACTCACCGTAAGGCTTACGCAGATATACTGCTGTGGTCTCGGATAGTCTGACACACACTGCGCTGGATAAAGGGAAACACTCGGCCAGAGAGAAAAGCCTCCTGTGGTGCTTTCATTTCTCTTCTCTCTCATATCTCCTCATCTCTGTTATCCTCTGTAATTACTCCGCGCGCTCCCTTTTCGTCAGATGCGTCCGTTGCCGTGCGTGCTGCTTCGGCGGACGGACAGAGGGTGGGAGGAGTAATGCAGCTCTGCGGTGGAGAAGGTGGAGGTCGCGGAGTTGGAGGAAGAGGAGGAGGAGGTGAGTCCGCAGGCTTCGCAGGCCAGAGCCAGCTGCCTCAGAGCATCCAGGGAATCCATCTTCGCCCCCCGTAACAGATCGCTCTGACCCTGCAGCGCACGGAGAGACGCCAATATGACCGTGTGACATTTCATCAAAAGAAGCATTTGATTTACAGCTGTGATACTCAATTTACGGCCCGCGGGCCAAATCTGGGCCCCATAAGGGAGCCCCAAAACAATCTCCAATTCACAAAAAAAATACAGTGATTCTCATTGTTTTTGTACTTTTAGTATATTTAAGGTGCCAGAGTGCATAAAACAGCTTTAAAATGGAGCTTGTTTACCAAAAACAGTTTTAGTGGAGGATCCCACACCCCCCCGACAGAGGTCCCGGCTATAATCCTGATGTCCTACAATCCCAAAATCTTGAAATGTCCTAAAATCCTATAAAATTGTATCAGGCTACTGCGACTGGCCCCTGGCTTTGTCATTTTGAAAAAGTGGCCCCTGAGCATGCTCAATATATCTGTGCCACCACATTCTGATCAGTTCATGGTTAAAGTCCAAGTGGACGTTTGCGCCAAATTTGAGGAAACTCCCTCAAAGCCTTCAGAAAATACTGCGCTCACAAGAAAGAAAAGAACCCAAGGTCACAGTGACCTCTGACCACTAATAAATTTGTTATTAAGTCTGAGTGAACGTTTGTGCCAAATTAAAAAAAAAACCTACGACGTGTTCTTGAGATATTGCGTGAATGGGACAAACAAAGTCACTGTGATCTTCACCTTTGACCACCAAAATATCATCAGTTCATTGCTGAGTCTAAGTGGACGTTTGGGTCAAATATAAAGAAATTCCTTCAAGCTGCTGTTATAATATTGCATTCACAAGAAGAGGACAGATGGACGGACAACCTGAAAAGATAATGCTTCTGGCTACAGCTAACGTCGGGGCGGAGGCGTAATAAACGTACAGCCAGGTTTATGAATTCTGATTAAATTTGCAGAAAAGTCTCAGACGTGTCACAGCTACAATAAAATAAAAAGAAAATGTAAAAGAAAAGAAAAGGAAGTTATTGAACTTATTTAACGTCTTGGTGCAGGTAATTAATCCTATAAATTCAGAGTTTTTATTATCACCACGAGTACCTTGAGGACCGTGATGTTCCAGGTGAAACTCTCCACAGCTTTGTTCTGCTTGCGTCCCTTCAGTCCCTCCTTCTCCCCGAGCCGAGAGAGATCCTCGTGGAAGTCCATGCCTAACACACACACACACACACACACACACACACACACACACACACACACAGGAGCTTTGCATCAGTTCACAGTGACAGGTGGACGAGCATCAACAACTCAAACTCAGGTAAAATTTAACTGTCGAGTGTGAGAGTGACGTGCTTGACCTGTTTTTGTGACTAACACAAAATGTCTCGAGGCAAATGTCACAAACGCGTCTTGACAGGTTGGTTGTCAGACACTGGATTTACATATTTATGCAAAAGTGTCTTCCCTCATGACATTTATGTTGACAGATAAAGGTCAGCAGTTATCTAAGACACAGGGAGGGGTCCAATAATACACAGGTCTGACTGTTTACAGCAGGGACCCTCGACTGGCTCTGCTGAGGGGCCACAGAAGGCCAGGGGCCAGTCACCGCAGCCCCGTACATGATTCTAGGATTTTAGGACATTTCTAGAATTTTAGGACATTTCTGGGATTTTAGGATGCTTCTAGGAGTTTGGGACAATCCTAGGATTTAAGGACATTTATCTATAAGTAGGATGCTTCTTGGATTTTAGGATTTTTCTGGTATTTCAGGACGTTTCGAAGATTGCAGGACAGTTCTCAGATTTTAGGATGTTTCTAGGATTTTAGGACACGTTAGGAATTTAGGACGTTTTTAGGATTTTAGAGTGTTTCTGGATTTTCAAGAGGTTTCTATGATATCAATAGGTTACAAGGAATTCGGGATATTTCAAGGATTTCCGGACGTTCCTAGGATTTTTGGATGTTTTTAGGACTTTAAAATGTTTCTAGGTTTTCAGGACATTTCTAGGATTTCTGGATGGTTCTAGGATTTTATATCGTTTCCAGGCTTTTAGGACGTGTCTAGGATTTCAGGATGTTTCTAGGATTTTGGGGCGTTACTAAGATTTTTCTGTTTCATGCACTCTGGCAACTCAAAGTACAAAAACAATTCTCAGTGTGGTTCACTGTATTTTTATTGAGAATCAGAAAATGATGTGGGGGCCACCCGGCTCCCTATCAGGGGCCAGATTTGGCCCACAGGCCGTAAGTTGAGTAGCACTGATGCTGTTGCATTGTGCATTACACCTGAAGCTGCTTAGAAAAACCTAAAATATTCATGTAAGACAGAACTGCAACTTTATCGTGAACAACTTTTCAAGCAAACATACTTTCAAAAAAATGCGTCTCATTTGAAAAATACAAAAATGACGAGCGCCTTTCTCTAATTAGAAATCCATACCGACTAACGTTTGAGGGTGTCAAAATCACCGGCGGCTTCTGCAGCTCCGCTCGTAAAGTTGTTTACTGACAGATTCTCTGAGGAGTCGCCCTCATTAAGTTCGGCTGTTTGATGTTTCCAGTCAGATTTGCTCATTTGGGGAATTTTTAGGATTTGGGTGCTTTAGTGGTTTTATTCATGAGAGCTCATCAAAACCATCTTCACTCAGTTCATTAGCGCCTGGTGTCACATCGTCCACTCATTCGTCTCTCACGTTACCTTCTCTCTGCACCTGGGCGATCCGCTCCTGAACAGCGTCTGCGTTCTCGATCAGCTGTTTCTGGGCCGCAATCATCTGCACAGACAGGAAGGAAGTCTGTGTTACTCTGCTTGTTTAAAAGCAAAAACTACAAAAACCCACAGAGATTTATTTCAAATGGTACGACGAGTGGTGAAGCTTCCAAAGACGTCAGGCTGGAAATGAGAAAAATGTGCGATTTATTTCATGTCATGGTGCGTCCATGAAATATATCAGAGCTAAAACGATTTGTCCATAAATCCAACAGGTCAACAGGAATTTATCAGAAACTACTATGATAATTTGTCCTGTAATTAAGTACATTTTTAACCTGTTTCAGCCTCCAAAATGTGGACTGAATACATTGTTGTGTGGGATTTATGTTATGCAAGTGAGTCAAGACGAAACTTTGATGAATATTTTTCACTGTTGTTTCACATTTTATAGGTCGAGATTATTGATTAATCAAGAAACACGATCAGCAGATTGATCAATCAATAATTAAAATAATTGCTAGCAGAGGCGGGGCACTGCCACTGAGTCACATGACTCTGAGAACTTGCTTTACTGACGCTGAGAAAGGATTCGAGCAGACTTGGTTTTCAGAGAAAATTTAAATAAAAAAAGAATGACACTTTCTGTGCACTTTTGAATTAATTAATTTTATCAGTGATTATTAAAATAAAACACTGATACAGACAATAGGCAAAATGCCAAACATCAGCCCCGATAATCCGCTAGGCTGATAATTTGTCGACCTCTAATCTAAACATCATCTAACCCCGAATTTCATGGAAATTAACAATCCCATCCTGCCAGAACCCGTGACTGAGTGAAGGCCCCTTCATCACTGCTTGCAGCTTTAATTTTTTATTTTTTATTTTGCACCAAGACAATAAGGCAAATTCCTTATATGTTAAAATCTTCTCTGCAATAAACCTGATTCTGATTCTGAAGTGAAGAAGAACACGAGGGGCTGATCTGACTGCTCCGAGCTGCAGAGAAACACAAAGCATGAAGTCTGTTTTAAATAAAGAGAGAAGAAGAAGAAGACTGGCTACAGGGCAGCAGAGACAGAGAGAGGAGTGTGAGATGAGTCAGCCGTGTGTGTGTGTGTGTGTGTGTGTGTGAGAGAGAGAGCGCCCAGGAAGGCTGAGAGAGGTGTGATGTACGACTGGAGATCACACCAACTGTGGCTTCATGACACTGACCTGCTGGCCTCACATTTTCTGGGTTCACACTCAAACATCATTAGCTGCTCTGACGTGCACAAACACGACGTGGCGTTCAGACATAAAGCCTTCTCTGTGCTGAGGTGTGTGTGTGTGTGTGTGTGTGTGTGTGTGTGTGTGTGTGGTGTGTGTAACAACCGAGCGGGGAAACAGGTGGGAGAGATTCGTCCTGATCTGATGCAAGAGGAGATGGAGTAGGAGGAAACACAGCTGGCAGTCAGCGTGTGTGTGCGTGCGTGTGTGTGTGTGTGCGTGCGTGTGTGTGTGTGTGTGTGTGTGTGTGTGTGTGTGTGTGTGTGTGTGTGACAGAGAGAGAGAGAGAGAGAAGGAGTGTGGGTGTTTCATGCATGTCACCTCTGAGTGTTGTTCTGCATATTTCATGAATCGGCACACTCAGTTATACAGTGTTGTGTATCACAAACACAATTTGAAACTTTCTGGAAATTTGTTTTAACCAAATTTGAGAAACAAAATGAAGAAAAAAAACTCAACTTCTGAGTAAAATAAGCTGAGGAATTTCCATTTTGTGTCATAAAACCAGTTTCATGTTTCTAAGTGAGCCCAGAGAGAGCTGTTTTAAGAGGCCATTTTTAAATTTTAAGGCTAGATTTTAGGCTTTTTGATTGACTAGATTGACAATAATCTGAATACAAACGTTATTATAATTCAATTCAATTTTTATTTGAAAGGGACACAGCATATTAATGAATGTCAGTATAAAATACAAATTAAATAAAATGTAAGTTAGCGGGGCTGCTAATTCACATCCGTGTCTCAGCAGGTAACAACAGATATTAGAAACATCAAGAACGTTTGTGCCGAATTTAAATAAAGTCTCTTAAGGTGTAAACTAGATTTCGCATTCACAAAAATGAGACAGATGAGGTCACAGTGACCTTTCCCTTTGACCTTTGACCACCAAAATCTAATCAGTTTGTTCTTGAGTCCGAGTGGATGACAAGATGACGACTAAAAAATTTGTTTAAAAAAGAGGGGAGGATCCTTAGAAAATTATGCAAAAAAAATAAGGAAAAATGTGAAATTTAAATATTTCTCAAATAATAATATTTTTATGTTTAAAATTACGTTAACAATAAATAAAACAAATAAAAATTAAAAAAATAATTTTAAGTATTTTTAGGTGATTTTCTTGTTTGTTTGTCTTTTAAACTTTTCCCCCTTATTTTCAGGTAATTTTTTGTAAAATTTAAATTTCTATGGCAAATTTTTGGGACATGTCTTTTTAAGATTGTTGTATTCTCCCCATGTCGTCCCACTCGTTTAGGTTTTAAAAGGGTTAACGGACACGCGGGTGAGCTCTGGGAGGACACAGCAGAGGCTGGAGAGGACTGTCCCTCCGCCCTGCTCTCACTCACCGTGTCGTAGCAGCAGAGAGCAGTTTGCGCGTCGGCTCCGAGAGGTTGACGAGAGGCTCCAGACACGGGTTAGCCCTCCTTCAGCACCATGGTGGCCCCCATGGTGCCCTCGGAGCTCTGCAGCCGGGTGGCCAGGCTCTGGATGCACTGCTTCAGCTTGGCCACCGTGGGGAGCCCACACTGCTCTTTGAAGCTGGCCGTGGCGCTCTGATGAGACGACACAGGAGAGACAGACGAGGAGGAGGAAGATGAGGGACAGGGGAAATAGTATTAGATCAGATGTACAGTTCCGGCTGTAAAATTAAGCTGGGGAAGGTCAGAGAGGGTGACACACACACACACACACACACACACACACACACACACACACACACACACACACACACACACACAGAGGAAACACACACTACCCGTCCTATCCGCTGTCATCTGCTGTGTCTCTTGTGAATTAAATCAATATGGCAGTCATTGCCGCTTTTAATCCAGTGAAATCAGCCTTAGCTTAAGCGCATTTGGCAAAAGAGAAGACAATATGGCATAAATGTGGAACGGAAAAAATCATTTTAGCATTTAGAGCAGTGATACTCAACTTAAGGCCCCTGGGCTAAATCTGGCCCCCCAAACATTTTCTAATTCACAATAAAAGTAAGTGATTCACACTGAGATTTTTTTGTACTTTAATTATGCATCAGTGGCAGAGCGCATAAAACAGCATCAAAGTAGAGCTTGTTGATCAAAAACCGGTGTAGGATCCTCCGCACCCCAGACAGACGCTAAACTCATCAAGTCCTGAAATCCAAGAAACATCCTTAAATCCTTGAAATGTCCTCAAAATCCTCAAAACATCCTTAAAGTCCTTGAAAAGTCTTAAAATCCAAGAAATGTCCTACAGCCCTAGAAACATCCTAAAATCCTGGAAATGTCCTAAAATCCTGGAAATGTCCTAAAATCCTAGAATCGTCCCAAAACTCCACAAATGTCCAATATCACAGAAACGTCCTAAAATCCCAGAAATGTCCTAAAGTCTTATGGATGTCTCAAAATCCTGAAAATGCCCTTAAAACCCAAGAAATGTCTAAATTCCTAGAAAAAAAACTCTAAAAAACTAGAAACCCAAAATCCTAGAAATATCCTGAAATCACAGAAACATTCCAAATTCTAAAAATCTCCTAACATCCTTTAAAAGTACTAAAAACTCTAGAAATGCCCCAAAATCCGATAAACGCGTGGGCTGCTGCGACGGGCCCCGGACCGCTTGTGGACCCCAAAACAAGTAGTATCTCTGATTTAGAGGGGTCTTTTTTGGCTTTTGCAGGTGTGTCGGATACAAAACCGGGTTTGTTAGTGAATCTGACGGACAGAAAAAACGAGAGTCGTGTGTCAGTGTGCTGAAATGTCATTTTGGGTCACTTGATAATGAAGGTAAAAGATCTGTTTCTGCACACACAAGCACCACAATGCGATTTGCCACCTGGAAGAGCTCCAACTGGACGAGTGATTATCACGCCCCACCTGTGTGTGTGTGTGTGTGTGTGTGTGTGTGTGTGTGTGTGTGTGTGTGTGTGTGTGAGACAGACAAACGGCTATAGAGGCATGATGAATAATAACTGAGTGTGGCAGATGAGCCCACAGCTGGACTCGTGGCAGAGAGACAGAGACAGAGAGGAGGAGGAGAGTAAAAGTCTGAGGGAAAGGACGGTGAGATTGAAGGATTATAAGCAGTTTGTGAATGAGTGAGAGTGTGTGTGTGTGTGTGTGTGTGTGTGTGTGTGTGGGTCGGATGATACATGAGATGATAAGGATCTGTCTCCCGCTAGAGATTGTGATCCAACGTTTATACTGATGAAAATATTCAACAACTGTGGGAAATGCTACAAATCAAATATAATAATAATAATAATAATAACTAATAATCCACCCCAGCTAATTTTTAACTTTTTCTTAATCTTTTATTTTTTTGCAGTTTGTGGAAAATGTCTTGCACAGTTGCTCATTATGTTTTTTCTCCAGTGCTTTTAAAAGAAATAAAATACATTTTATTTTATCTGAAGTTTAAGAGGTTTAAATAGTGAAGAAAACTGATGCTGATCTAGGTGTTAAAGGGTTAAAAAGGAAGGAGCAAGCTATCTGGAGCTCTTTGGAAGAGACCGACTTTATCTCCGACATGACGGCTAAACGTTTCTGACAGATTCTGTCAGAAAGAGCCGCGAGCGTCATAGCAACAGCCCTGACGACACACACTGATTGATACACACGCAGACAAATCACAGCTGAACTCAGCCTCATAAACATCGACGAAAGCACACGGAACAAAGGAGCCAAGCGTGTTTGACCTGTTCGTTTTTGAGGCGACGCACGTTCGTTTGGTCAGTTTCACTTCATTTTTTTTTTTCAATGTTACAATCAAATGGCAGTTTCAAAACTTCAGTTTTTACAGTATCTGGCTGTGCTAAATGGTGTATTTTGGTGGGTTATATTTTAACAGGCCTGTGGGTTTATAAGGCATGTTGTCTTTAAAATTTGCAAGAAATTTTTATAGAAAAAAGAAAATTCCCCAAAAAATTTAAAAAGAAAAAAAAGAGTCGCATTTTTTTAAAAACTTTCAAGGAAAAAATGCTTACAAAAATCACACACAAATTTTAAATTAAAATATATATATATATACATATATATATACAGCCAGGCTCCAAAATCTTGTGGGAATACGCCCACAAGAGTCGAGACTGTGGCCGCAGCACAATGTATGAGTGAATGTATAAATAATGTTTTAATGGGATTATCTGTGAGACGCTAAAATGTCCAGATTCAAAAGACACCACCACACCCTTTAGCAACTTCTTCATTGAAGACCAAAATTTTTAACAAAATTAAAATAACAATAATATTATAATTGCAGCAACTACTATCAGTGAAGAAGTCGCTGGAGGGTGTGGTGGTGTCTCTTGAATCTGGACATTTTAGCGCATCACAGATAATCACATTAAATTATTATTTATACATTCACTCGTACCATCTGCTGCGGCCACAGTCTCGACTCTTGAGGCGTATTCCCACAAGATTTTGGAGCCTGGCTGCAGAGATTTGCTCCCACTCGGCCTCGGGAGCATTATCAGTGCGTCTGGGTGCTGATGTCGGTGATCAGGTCTGCTCGGTCTGAAGGTGTCGGATGGGATTGAGATCTAGATGAAGCCGATCAAGTTCAAGAATTGACTTTTTAAAGCAAAAAAGAGGCGTCCACATACTTTTGGCATCACAGATTTCTATCACAATATCTAAAAGCAGATAAAGTGAGAGTGAGGACTTCCACTCTCAGATTGTTTGTGTTCACAGATAAGCTGCTGGCTGCTGTGAGACCAGGTTCTATTTTTGCTGGTATTTATAGAAGCTTTATAATCCTCCTCCACTCTTCTTACTGACTCTCCTTTTGTCGCCGGCTCTCCTCCTCCTCCTCCTCCTCCTCCTCCTCCTCTCTGTCTCTGATTCACCCAGCAGAAAGTCTCAGGTGGAGTCTGATTTCAGCACCGTCATGTAAGCTTCCCCCATACACCCTCATCACCAGACTTCACCAACAAAGCCTAAAAATACAAAAGCTGAGTGACACTCGACCTGCTGCGACTCCGCTGTCTGTGCACTCGGAGCGCCGGAGAAACTATCTGGTTGGACCTTATTCACCAAAATAAAAACAAAAATAATATGATTTTGCTCCTGCTTCGATGAAATGTAGGTGAACTGAATATCAAACATGAAGAACTCTAAACAAACAAAGTCCTGGCTGCTCTGGATAATCCAAAATCCTCACTGAGCAGTTTTTCTTGCAATTCTCCGAAAAAATATTTCAATGAAAACCGTTAAGAAGGTGCTCTGTGGATTATCCAGTGCGGCCGGTACAGTCTGTGCAAACGGCTCGTTTACAGATATTATCTGTGCAGCAGACAAACAGATTTGTGTTTGTGTTGTTTCCCTCCACCCTCTCTCCTGTCCACGTTCTTATTAAACAGACTAATCAAAACTTTTTTTAAACTTGTGCTGCTGATCTGTTTTTGTGTCAGTTTCAGTCTTTCCATTGATCAGAGGCGTCACTAGAACTGTGTCTGCGGCTTCAGGCCCAATTTTTTTAATAAATAGTCACAGACTCACACATACAAACATACCAAAAAATAAAAATAATGCCAAAATAAAAATGATTCTAATAAAAACTAAAATTATAAGAAGTAATAAAAAAAAATTAAATTAAATTTTAAAAAATTCAATTATAAACATAATAACTAAAATTTATATATATATTTTATTTTTTTATTTATATATTTTTCAAAAATAAGAGTAGACCTAAATTACTGACAGGGGTGGCTGTTTTTTTTTTTACCCTCCCTAAAGCTACAAATATTTTTCCTTGTGCTTCCCTGTGTGATGCGGAAAAAATGCATGAAGCATTTGTCACACATGATGTGTTCAAGGACCGTCGAAAATTTTAAAATCAAACTACTGTTTCAAGGCATTATATTTTTAGAGTTTCTGAAAAAAAGGTGTAATTTTGGCATGTTTTATTTTGATGGACCTTTGGGTTTGGAAGGCAAGTTTTCTTTTAAAATCATCAAACGTTTAAAAAAAAAAAAAAAAAAAATCTCAAAAATTAAAAAAAAAAAAAAATTGGTACAATTTTTAAACTTTAAAAGAAAAAAAATCAAAAAATGGTTAAAACATCACCACCAAGTTTAAAAAAAAAAGAAAAAGAAATCAGCAAAAATGTTAAAAGAAAACAAAGATGACATGTTTCCCATCTCACCTGAGCCTCCTCGCGCAGGTCCGTAGCCTCTTTGATGGGGGCACCGGCCGATTTGAAGGTCTCATCCACCACCTTGATGCCGGTGTGCCTCAGCGTGACGTACTCCCGCCCTCGCCTCCCCACCCTCCTCACCGACAGACCTCGCCGCTGGGCCTTCCCGCCTCCTCGCCGGTTGGTGATCGCCACGTGGACAAACAGGCTGGTGTGAGGTAAGGGTTCTCCCGCCATGCCCAGCAGGGGCACGTTGCGGTAGCCGGGCTGAAGGCACTCAAAGGCGATGCTGTACTGGCCGATGAAGTCGTCTCCGATGTAGTCGTCGTCTAACACCACGAAGCGCAGCAGCGCCAGCTCCGGCATGTTGACCTGGAGACGAGAAGCAAACAGTGAAGAAAGAAACAGAGCCATGACTGAAGTGTCACGATATTCTCGCCCACAGACACAGATCTCCCCTGATGATGGGATTTATATCGTTTAAATTTGGCAGAATCTGATTCTTATTCTGATCCTTGTTCTTATC